>NW_027467003.1:212500-222500 GCF_046128005.1 Genypterus blacodes | reverse complement strand
TCCTCATCTATCAGTTTCTCACACTCTGTATGTTGACGCTGTTTGTCCGATAATTTCTTAGAATACTTGACTCTGATACAGCGTGTGACGTTCAAGGCTGCACACACACACACACACACACACTGTAATAGTTTCTGAGTGTGTCCTTCATGCTTGTAGAAAGAGCAGCTTGTTTGTAATCCAACCAAACTATACTTCACTTCAGATAGATGAGTGAATTGTAAACTGGGCACAGATGTGAAGACGTCAGGAGAATAATTCTACAAGACATTATATTTAGAATAAGATGTGTTAGATGAGTTCTTTATATTCATGGCGTGAGTGTGATGTTGTTCCTAAAGGACAGAAGTCAGAGCTCAGTGAGGAGTTCATGTCCCACTGAAGCTGACAGCCCTCATTTCACCTTCACACACCATGAGCACACACACAATTATCAAATTGTTGAAAAAAGTTGGTGCGCTTATGTGTGTGTCTGTGTGTAGTAAACACATTCAGCCCTGTTCCTGCTGTCGCTGAGAGCGGTTGTCTGTGAACTGAAAGCTCCCATCGTCTACACAAATCCTCTCTCTATCTCTCTCTCTCTGTCTGTCTATCTCTCTCTCCCTCTCTCTCTCTCTCTCTCTCTCTCTCTCTCTCTCTTGTGGTGGAGTGAAAGTGTCAGGCGAGGACCGCAGATCGGGGGAGGAGGAGGGGTTTAGACTCCATAATAACATCGGCGCGAGTGATAGAGTGGAGGGGGAGAGAGAATGCGGCAGAAGGAGGGAGCAGAGCATCAGAGGCAGAGTCTGGGAAAGAGAGAGAGAGAGAGATACGGATTCAGAGTGTTATCCCTTTTTTTCCTCTGCGCTCACTCGCTCTCACTCGCTCTCACTCTCACTCGCTCTCACTCTCACTCTCACTCGCTCTCACTCGCTCACTCGCTCTGACTCTCTCTCCCCTTCTGTCTGGCTCCCTGCTGTCGGCTGTCTCTCTCTCTCTCTCTCATCCTGCCGTTTTCATTTGTTTGCCCGCCGTCCTCCCCCTTGTCTGTCCTCATCTGTCCCCTCCTCTCGCTCACCTTGGCCAACCTGTCGGTGAGCCTCCCCCCCTCCCCTTCCTCTCTCTTTGTCGTCCTCATCCTCGTCCCTTCTTCAGTTTGTGTCTTTTGGCTTTGGCTTTGTCCTCCGTCAGCCTGATTTGGAGTCAGGATGCCCGTGCTGGACCGTCTCTGGAGCTCAAATATTACTTTGCGTAACTCCGATCAGGGAGTAGAGGTCCGTCCGGATGAGGCTCCCCCCTCTCCGGTCTGGGGGCCCGTGGGGTCGCCCCCGGTCACCTGCGGGGGTCTGTCCCTGGCTCTGGAGCTCCCGGCGCTCTTACGGCAGCTGAGGGCTGCGTGGCAGGCGCGCAGGGGGGGCTCCCGGGGACCAAAGGGAGATCAGGGTACCAGCTGGACAGAAGCCGACAAGGTGGAGGTGAAACAGGATGCGGAGGAAGGTGAAAGAAGCAGAGGAGGTAAATACGGCTGCTATTGGTTAGGATCACGTGTGCAGATATTCTGTAAAGCGTATAACATCCTGTTTTCTGTGAAATGTGTTTGTCTGGGGTCCACGCCTCTCTGAAGTAACGTTTGTTGACAGTTTGGTACGTTTTAGAGCCGGAGGAGGAGTTTAGAGAGCTAAGCAGTGAAAGGCCATGACTGGTTGAGTGTAAACATGTTGTTCAGACACACTCCTCCACTGTCTGAAGGGTTGAAAAGTGAAGAGAGCGTCTCTGATCTGTCCAGAGGTATGAATATGACACAATGTTAGTATACGAGTTGAGATGATTGAGCCAGTGCCTTCACAGTGTTCTTCATCCTGTGACCGCCATGGAACCTCCTCACGTACCTTTAATATGATGATGACGAGGTGATTCATCCTCAGGGGGGAATTACCCGTGCACGTAGTGACTCAGAGTGAAAATTCACATCGTACACGACCTGTGACTCTCTCTGGAGGCGTGAGGAGTTCATGTTCATGTTCCCGATCAGATGGTCCCTGATAGGCTCAGGGTCCAGAGGTGAGAGGGTGTCACAGGTCAAACTGAGTCAGAAAGACCACAAAGGGAAACAATGAATCGGTGTGACTACATGGGGAAGAGAGTGATGGCATCCAGCGTCACACACACACACACACACACACACACACACACACACACACACACACACACACACACACACACACAAAGGTAACTACTTTCCTTGATCCACATAAAGGTGTGCGTGTGTGTGTGTGTGTGTGTGTGTGTGTGGGTTGGTGTGTGTGTGTGGGTGTGTGTGTGTGTGTGTACACACATATTGTAGTGATGTCTGAAGGGGGAAACAACCGCAATGCACAGTTTGTTTTTCCGTAAACACCCACACACACACGTTCTATGAAGCTTAGAGAGTGTACGTGTGTGTGTGTGTGTGTGTGTGTGTGTGGGTGGATGTGATGTGATGTGCTCCAGGCCTGGTTGATGCGTGCCTTGTTTGTTTTCGCATTTCGAATCAGGGATTTAACCTCATTTGCAGCAATGTCTTTCTATGCGTGTGTACTTGTGTGTGTGTGTGTGTGTGTGCGGTACAAGTGTCTGATGATGTGTGTGTGTGTGTTGTGGCATCTGTAATGGCTCGTTCCAGCTGATACACACTGTACTCCCATCCTTAATGACCCACTTCTCCACTTCTGCACCGCACAGAGACGCTGACCTACTTAACCACAGTGAGAGTCAGCGGGAAAGAGAGGGAGCGTGGAGGAGAGACGGGGCGAGAGAGAGAGAGAGAGAGACACAAAGGGATCAGAAGGGGGTTTAGAAGAGGAGGAGAATAAAGAGGAAGATGTTGCTGGGACAGTGGAGGAGGAGGAGGGAGAAGAGGATGAAGGATGGAGTGAAAGCTGAAGTGAGGGAGATGACAAAGGGAGAGAGCCGGAGCGTGGCTGTGTGTGTGTGTGTGTGTGTGTGTGTGTGTGTGTGTGTGTGTGTGTTGGGGGGGTTCCAGTGTTACTGCGGTTGTTTCTTGGCCAGATTCTCTGAGCTGCTGCTTTTATCAGATGATGTATTTTCTCCTCTGCTCGCCTGCCAGCACACAGGAGGAAAAGAGAGGCTCTCCTCCTCCTCCTCCTCCTTCTCCTTCACGCCAAACTAGGCCAGCAGGACTCCTCTTCCTCACATCCAGCTGCTCATGACTCACCTCTAACAAAGCATCTGTCCCCCTTTGTTTGAAATCACAAAGAAGGAAACTAACCTACAAACTCTTCCAATTCCAAGCGTTCCACACTTTAAAGCCCAAATCTACACTTTGGCAAACCCCACAGTTACCACGACGATTATAACCATTAACAGGCAGCTTAGCTTCCAACGTCTCCTGTGCTCGTCAAGATGCGAGTTGTCGAGTTGTCAACATCGGGGACGGATTTGATCGCGCTCCAGTTCCCCTCAGCGGATCTCTGTTCCATTATTCAGTATTCTTGTAGTTTCTGATGTTTTCGCTTGGAAGTGAAGCGCCGAGCGTGTTTTCACCGAGTGACCTGGGAAAGAGTCCTGCCTCGCCTCGCTCAGGTCGCCCCTCAGGTCGTGTCGTGTCGTGTTGTGCATTTTAATCAGCGGCGTGTTGAGATTGTAAAGTGATTTATGTTGGCAGGAAAGATTCTAGGAGTTTTGCCGCATCTCCGCAGTGGGAATGCTGTGATGTAACACGGAGCATCATGTTTACTGGGAGAAGAGCGGAATCCTATTGATTCTGTGTGTTTATACGGTGTAAGCGCCGTGATATTTGCCTTTAACCACAGGGGTGAAGGACAGATACTGTAAATGTAGCGAGCGTGGAAACACAAAGGAAACGTCAACATATGAACAGAATGTACTGGCTCAGTCCTGATGCTGGAGCAGCTGGGTCCGACCGTGAAAAACCCATTCTCCTCGCGCAGAACCCGGACGCGTGATGTCCTCTGCGAGACAAGAGGCCCTTTGACATCGTCTTCACCGTCGGGCTGATTTGAGGACGAGGCTAATCTGCTTTAGTCTGGTTTAAAGCGGCGGCGTCCCTGAGGAACCGTTGGCTCCTCGGCCTCCTGAGAAGCTTCTGGCTGCTCGTCTCTTTAAGGCTCAGTCCTCACTTGACTCTTCATCCCTGCACATCTTCTGCTTTGTCGCCCTCTGCAATGGTTTATGGTTCACATTACTCAACTCTCCCCCCTCTGTGTGTGTGTGTGTGTGTGTGTAGGTGATGGCAGACTGAGCGCTGGTCATGCTGGTGTGTTGCTGGCTGAGAGAAGAGGCTCCTACCCGCTGATTAACCTGCGCATCCTCAACAGTACGTCTGCCCTCACGCTCATATAGACTCTATATACAGGTGCAGCTCATTAAACTAGAATCTGGTATCAGGAAGTGTTTCAGGAAAAAGTTGAAAGCTTTATTTTTGTTAATCTGAAGACTGTCACAAGGTTTAAACGCCAAATGACTTGTAGTACTTTGTGTACAGTGATGCTAAGCAGCTAAACGTCTTCTCCTCTGCTGTGCGGTTGCAGCCAGTGCCCAGCAGGGGGAGGTAGAGTCCGGCAACAGGAGGAAAGTCAAGCGCCTGCTGAGCTTCCAGAGGTACTGCCAACCCTCCAGGCTGCTCCGGGGCCTGGTGCCACACACACCCGGCTCCCTACACCTGCTGGATGAAGACTATCTGGGACAGGCTGTGGTGAGGGACACACACACACACACACACGTCCGTCCTCTGTCCCCCCCCTGTGTGTGTGTCCCCCTTACAATTGTCTCGTCTTTTCATTGCAGCACATGTTGTCAAAAGTGGGGACATGGAACTTTGACATCTTCCTCTTCGATCGTCTCACCAATGGTAAGAGCAGCGGTGCTTACAATTGTGATAAACACACGTTTCACACTCGTCTGACCTCTGGTGTCTCCGTCCCCCTGCAGGTAACAGTCTGGTCACTCTGATGTGCCATCTCTTCAACGTCTACGGCCTCATTCACCACTTCCAGCTGGACATGGTCAAACTGCACAGGTTTCTGGGTAAGCTGTCGTCAAGATCGGTGTGTTTACATAAAAATAAGATCCCGTTTTGTGGCGTTCACACACGTCTCCTGACTCTGCAGGCCTGGTGCAGGAGGACTACCACACCCAGAACCCTTATCACAACGCCGTCCACGCCGCTGACGTCACACAAGCCATGTACTGCTACCTGAAGGAGCCCAAGGTAAGACAGGATACTATACATACACACACACACACACACACACACACATGCTGTAACAAAGCTCTCAGGGACTCTCTCTGATATATTCCATTTCCTCACTTGTAACTGTCCCTCTTTCTCTCTGTACTCAGTTGGCGGAGCAGCTGAGCCCTCTGGACGTGTTCCTGGGTCTGATGGCGGCCGCCGCCCACGACGTGGACCACCCCGGGGTCAACCAGCCCTTCCTCATCAAGACCAGACACCACCTGGCATCCCTGTACCAGGTGTGTATGTGTGTGTGGAATCAGGGTTTCAGGCTGGAGATTGAGGGACACGTTGTTTCAAACCTTCAGTGGAGTTTAAAAGTTGATCTTCTTCTTCTTCTTCTTCTTCTGGATCAGAACACGTCTGTGCTGGAGAGTCACCACTGGAGGTCGACTGTGGGGATGCTGAGAGAGTCAGGTCTGCTGTCACACCTGCCTGCTGACGTGTCGTAAGAACACTCACTCACACACACACAGACACACACACACACACACACAGACACACACACACACACACACACACACACACACACACACACACACACACACAATGTGGATGGTGCAGAAGGACCTGAGTGTGTGTGTGTGTGTGTGTGTGTGTGTGTGTTGCAGGCAGAACATAGAGCAGCAGCTGCGCTCTCTGATCCTGGCCACAGACATCAGCAGGCAGAACGAGTTCCTGCTGACCTTCAGAGATCACCTTGACAACCAGGACCTGGACCTGCAGCGAGCTCCACACAGACACTTCATCCTGCAGGTAACACACATTCACACACAGGGACGCTGTGAAGTTAAACCAGCGTACAGGGTGTGTGTGTGTGTGTGTGTGTGTAGATGTTCAGGACATGTGACCTCTGTGTTTCCCCTCAGATCGCTCTGAAGTGTGCAGACGTGTGTAACCCGTGTCGGGTTTGGGGGCTGAGCAGACAGTGGAGCGAGCGAGTGTGTGAGGAGTTCTACAGGCAGGGTGAGCACGATTGACCTCTTCTACACACAGCGTATGCGTTTCAGTTGCGACCCCGTGTGACGTTTCTTCACGTCTGCGTCGCTCAGTTGCTCTCTTCTGATTTCTGTCCATTTAAACTTCCAGGTGACTTGGAGAGGAAGTTCGACCTGGACATCAGTCCTCTGTGTAACCAGCAGGCCGACTCTGTCCCAGCCATCCAGATAGGTGGGTGACAGAAAGCGCACACACACACACACACACACACACACACACACACATACACACAGTCTCTTGTGCGGTTTGTCACAATCCATTTGTGTGCGTCAGGCTTCATCTCCTTCATCGTGGAGCCTCTGTTTGAGGAGTGGCACCGCTTCACCGAGTCCAGTCCCCTCAGCCGGACCATGATGGGCCACCTGCACAGGAACAAGGCCAGCTGGAGGGAGGCACACACCCCCTCAGAGCCTCACCCTCCCTCTGAGGACCCCGGGCGTGGGGGAGGGGAGGAGGGCGAGGGTGAGGACATCCCTTAGTCCTCCTCCTCCGCCCGCTCTTGATCTACCTTTTCACACGAGGAGAGGAGTGGCTCGTCCACGTCCTGGCTTTTATTCCTCCTTCCCGCTCTGAGAGCTGGGCAGCGCAGGGTCTGACTCTGCTGCCAATTGCTGAGAAACGGCTCCCTCTGCTGGAGAAGGAGGGCCGCAGCACTGCAGGGAGGAGATGGAGGGAGAGCGACACACTGCAGGACAGACGGACGGAGGGAGGGATGATATGCTTAGTAAATAAATGCCAACATGACAAAGTGGAGCCTCTCTGTTTCCCCCTCAGCCTGCGGAGGACAGACAGAGGACAGAGGACAGAGAGACGAAGCCACAGACACGAATCACAACTCGTGTTTGCACAACAACGTCACAAGATCAACACGGACTCGACGTGACGATAACGAACGCCAAAACTAAATGGAAACCCGTGAGAGAGACGCTAAGACAATAAGACGTCCTAAATATATATGAGAGAAGAAGAAGAGGATCTGTCTGAATATATCTCAGTATAATCTATGCTTTTAAACTTAATACGTCTTTCTCCTTTTGTACAGCAGCTTTCCCCTCTATCAGACGCTCTGTCTCCAGCGTCGTCACAGAGGTGCGTTTTTAAACTCGACAACATTTAGGTTTGTGTCTCACAGTACTGTAAAATATTTACCTGCGTCAAGATTCACACCACACACTCCACCTGAGTCTCTCTCTCTCTCTCTCTCTCTCTCTCTCTCTCTCTCTCTCTCTCTCTCTCTCTCTCTCTCTCTCTCTCTCTCTCTCTCTCTCTCTCTCTCCTCTCTCTCTCTCTCTCTCTCTCTCTCTCTCTCTCTCTCTCTCTCTCTCTCTCTCTCTCTCTCTCTCTCTCTCTCGAGCCGACACACTGAAGTGCAAACGACAACAAAAACACACAAACGGGAGCCATTTCTTTAAAAACAGCGTTTGTGTTGGCGTAGTAGAAGAAGAAGACGAGCCGTGTTCTCTGCAGCATAATCTGTACACATCGTCACGTATGACCTCACTTTGCCAAACTCTCAGGCGTGTGTAAGCGTCTCTGCTGGGTCAGAGGCTCAGTCTCTCTCTGCTCACTCTGGGGTCACACACTCTTCCTGGTGCATTTATCTGATTAACCTCAAATATCTAAGCTCATATACAGCGAAGCCTTAACAACGACTTGGTCTGTTTGTCACACACACACACACACCGTGTTTTACCTCTTTCTGGATCTGCTGTCTTATCAAGATGTTCATTTACGGATACTCTCTGCTCTACTTCAGCCATACCAGGGCACACACACACACACACACACACACACTAGCAGACTCTGTAACATTTGACCTTTCACCCCAGCGTCAGGGTCAAAGCATTTTCAAGGTGCCATGTTCCTGTTAAACACACCTCTCCAACACTTTTATATTCCTTCCTTCCTTTGTTACGCCTCTGTTCACTTCCTGGATGCTGCAGGTGCTCAACCATCAAAACGCCATCAACGGGACAAACTTGGGCCAATCTAGTGTCTGCAGAAACACTAGAGATAGGTAATTAGATACAGCTGCAGCTCCATAAATTAGAATATCAAGATGTGAATATCAAGCGGTCCGTGTTACTGCCAGAGTGTGTGTGTGTGTGTGTGTGTGTGTGTGTGTGTGTGTGTGTGTGTGTGTGTGTGTCCCTCACAGGCCTCTCTGTCTGCCTTTGTACTTCAATACCTCTCAGTATCAGCGCTGACTTACACTGAGCCATAGCATATTTCCCATAATCCCGTGCAGCTTTGTCTCTTTCCTCTCTATGCCAGACTGAGCGTCGTTATGATAGATTAGCTTTAGAGACTTTGGTCCATTTACTCTGATAAAGCAGTGAATGTAGTGTGATGGTTGTTGATGTATACAGGGTACAGACGGAGTGTAACAGGAATCTTGACCCGCCCGGCAACTATCAGCTGTTTTTATGTGTATAAATCAATACGAGGCTCAATCTTCTCTCTTAATCGACAGGCAGAGCCGCTGAGGTACCACTTTATTAGGTACAGCAGAGTATTGGAGCCACGTTTGGGAAAAATACAAGAGATTTTGACTTAAAGTTGTCACATTTTGAGGCGGGAAAAAAATCAATTGACATTTTGTATTGCTAAAAACAAAAAATCTGAATTTCAACTTTATTCCTGTAATTTTTTTATTGTAAATTCTGTAAAAATGCTAAATATAAAAAAAAAATCTGAATATTTTGCATTTTTTTTTGGTAACATTTCTCAGAATATTCCAATTTAAACACTGAATTATTTCGACTTCTTCCTTGAAATATTATGATGTCATTCTCAAAATCTTTTCCAAATTTCTCCAAAAGTGGAACGACACTAACACACTCTCATAACAATGCATTCCAACCCAGCCGCCCTGTAATCTATCCGGTTTGTGCAGCTCACACCCTTCACATGTTGTCGGTTCATATTCCACACTGTGGTCGCGTGTGTGCGTGTGTTGTATTGGATTGCAGTGTATCAGGAGACGTTTCTAATATCTCACCCACCCAGACGTGTTTACACATCAAGGGGGGGGGGGGGCAAAATATTAGAAACCCCTCAGTGTCACAAAGCTCCGGGTTCACGCCTCTGCCAAGACTGCACAACTTTGTTTTATAACAATCAATGTTCTTCAATCTTCAATCTCTTTCTGCATCCAAACACAAGCAGGGATCGACAATCAACAGGTGCAGGTGTTTCTTCCTTTAAGTGCAGTAGTTTAAGAGATTTAAGAGAGAAATGCCCCGTGTTTTAATGTTTATAACTCCTGCAAACCAACACAACTATAAACCCGATCACCTATATCAGTCCATTTACAACAATCAGTAGTGAAACCCTTCAAGATGTGTGTGTCAAAAATAAACATAACGGTGAAGCCGAGTGTGTTTGCGCTAAACTGTCTGACACCATTTATGGCTCTGATCTGAACCTCGAATGTTTGCATTTTGGAGGACTGAGGTGGATTGTCTGACTTTATGACTGTACATCTCTGTTCTGACTACAAACCTCTGAGCACTGTGATTAATAAAGACAATTTCAGATGCATCAGATATCCTCTCTTGTTGTATGTTGACTGTAATGCGCGTAAGTGACCACGCGATGGCGACAAATCCATTTCGGGGGCATTAATCGCGCCTCACTCGTGCCTGGTTGCGGGTTTGTGTTCTGCGTGTTTCTCCTCTATCCTCCCGTGTTTACAGTATAAACACATTGGTGTCACGGTGAATCAACACCGCGATTTCTGTATTGTAAGCATGGCTGAGCTGTGGG
>NW_027467003.1:197500-207500 GCF_046128005.1 Genypterus blacodes | reverse complement strand
GGAGAAGCGTTGTGTCTTTTCGATGCCATGGACGGACGTCAGCCATCGTGCGATCTCAGTGTGAGTGTGTTACTGACTGAATGTGTGTGTGTGTGTGTGTGTGTGTGTCAGTGTCAGATGTAATTTCTGCATTTTTCTATATGTAATTATTTCCATTTGCAACTAAGGAACAGGAAGCAGAAGGAAACTTTAGCCGCACAGAACGACATGTAACTGAGCTAAATGAATGTAAAAATGAAACATGTAAGATAAAATCAGATAACAGTTAGCTGTAGTCTCCACCATTCGCCCACACACACAGTGGAAACTTTTGTATGGGAGAGTTCTTCCCTGTTGCTGTCAGAAGAAGGAAGAGGAAGAGGAGAGGAATGGGGAAGAGACGGGAGAGGAGAGGCGTATAATGACTCATAAATAAAGTTTTGTTTCTTATGAAACGCTGATTCATCTGATTTATTACAGTGGGATGTTGATAACAGGAAGTGCTGGTCCCGCCAGATGTTTGCATACACGCTTCAAAATGGTCCACCTGGTAGCTCACCTCACTGTTGCACTTTGTTCCTCATTTTCCTGCAAAAATCAGGATAAAATAGTTCATTTGTGATGTAAATCCAGTGTGATGATCGTCCCTCAGTGTTTGATTTGAACAGGTTGATCAGGTCTGAATATTGGCTCCGCTCATGGGCCTAAATCACGCTACACGAGTTAACGAGGCCATGATCATAACACTGATGGATTTTTGGACAAGATCTGAAACCACAAACTGAAGCAGGAGAACTTGCTTGAATCCCGACAGCAGTTTGATTGATTGGTGAAGTTGTTGTTGTTTTATTTCTGTTATACCTTTGTTTATCTTTTCAATGAGAAGTTGGATGAACACATTTTGAGATTCAGCAAGGTGACAAATAGTTTGCTGGGGTCAGAGAGGTTGAATATGAGTTTAAGTGCTTTGCTGAATTTCCAGGAGAAAGAGAAAGTCAAAGTCAGATCTCTGTGCAACCCGAATCCCTACAATCCGGCTGAGCAGGAACAGGCGAGATGTCAGAACTCGCAACTCAGCTGCGAGTTCTGACACGATGCCTATCGTGACACCCAGCTCAGGATGGGATTGCAGAAACAGGGAGTGAGACTAGACCCAGAAAAACGGGATTCCACACACACTCCCTGCTCACGGGGCAGCATACCGCTCCATGAGTTTTCCCACGAGAAAAACCTCCGGCGTTTTTCGGTCCAGGTAGAAGCAGAAATGCCTCAGCAGAAGAGGGACGGGGAAGAGAGATGTAGACAGATACGGAATGGCATGGGAACACCGGGGAAACAGGTGGCGTTTTGGATACGTGGGTGTTTCTGAGGAGGATGGGGTGACGGGGTGATGGGGTCGGAACACCTGGAATCATACAAGCGCTCCAAAAAACACGAAATAGGCCTCAGCTGCCTCCAGACACCAACGTTCTCCTACCTGAACACTTTTTGCTGTCCATAAAGATAAATCCTCTCATTTGTAACATTGTCCTACATTGCCGGTGGTGAGAGATCATTTAGAACACATTTAAAGTGAACCCAACTATAACAAAGATGCTTGAACCTGCACAGCTGAGCTTGTGACATCATCTCAGCCAGTGAGCCCTTACTTCACTCTACACACCTTGTGCCAAAAAAAACTGTCTGAAAAAATAAACTAAACTAACTTCCTTGTTGTTTTATAGCACACAAAGTCTTCATTATCTCGTTTCAGACCATCATCTTCATTTAGTATTCACCCCTCATGCTCCCTGATGGGTTCACATCCTGCAGTTGTTGTGTCATCTTTAGGCTTTATACAAACGATGTGCGTTCTATTCGAATCATCCACTGTAAAAGTTTGATTTTGTTGTTGTTGTTCACCTACAAAGACAGCAGCAAACTGGATATACCGAGTTCGAAGGTGGCGTAAGAAGCTTCAGAACCGGCTGCCGGAACTAAAATAATAACAATCAATAACTCCGATCTACCTTTTTTGGCGCAATCCTCTTTGTAAACCACATTCAAAACTCATTGTCCAGGCAAACCAAAATCTAACCCACTGTTAACAAAAGGTAAATGCTTCAGGTTATTCTTTGGTTTGTGCCACATGTTGCTGTTTTCCATGTGGACGCGCGCACACACACACACACACACACACACACACACACACACACACACACACACACACACACACACACTCATAGAAAATGGCGGGTGTGGTTGATCTGGTGCCTCCCTCGCCCCAGCCACTGGCATCTCATATGACCCACTAATGTACCTGGAATTGCTGGTGACGTGACTTTGTTCTCTTTTCTGCCCTCTCCTTTGCCTCCATCCCTCCCTCCCTCCCTCCCTCCCTCCCTTTGTTGGGAGGATAAAGTCATGGCTGTCAAACCTGTTCTTTGTCTTTATTTATCAAGTGGATCTGGAGGGATTTTGTTCCTTCACCACCTCTTCCTGCTCTTCTGGGGAACACATTCAGGGGAATTATTGTGAGCTTAAGTGTAAGCGCCAGAGTCATTTGCCAGAGATTTAATACAAAGGAGTCTAATAGAGCTACATAAAGGCTTAAAGGTGGCGAGTTCAAGTTCGTGTTGACAACCATCTGCCCAGCCTTGGTCCCTGTAAGCGAGCTCCTGTAATGTATTATCGTAACCAAAGCTGGAAGACTATTTGCATTATTCTTTCACTGGTAAACAACGAGGCCTTAATAACACAAGGCGCCCACTCATGGAAAGATATTGTTGCGAAAAATTGCCTGTCAACCAAAGACGAATGATCCATCTCTGCACCGGCTTGAATATTTGCCTGACATTTGCATAGTTTTGCATCCCAGTGTGCTGTGATGTCAAAGTGTTTTGCGCCTGCAGGTCTCCGCCAGGACAAAGTCAATCAGATCTTTATCCGGGTGGTACTTTCTCTCTCTCTCTCTCTCTCTCTCTCTCTCTCTCTCTCTCTCTCTCTCTCTCTCTCTCTCTCTCTCTCTCTGGCAGGGTGACAGAGAGGCTTGTGGTGGAGTGGCGGGCACATGGCGGACCTGAGGCTTACTGTAAAGGATCTGCCTTCTTTTTTCTTTCTGCTGCTTCATTTCTTGTGCAAACACTAGTAAAAAAAAAGAAAAGAAAAAAAAGAAGCACTACGGCGTTTGCACAGCTACATCCTGTTCCCGAGCACCCCCACTCCCCCACCTTCCCCAACCCAAGCCACCCATTCCACATTAAGTAAGTTCCCCATAATGACAAGGATAAAAAAAAGAAAAAGAAAAACCTTACTCAAATGAATTCAAACTCACTGCAAACTCAGGAAATCCACTCCAGTTTAAAACACTACTGTGTAAATGTAAATGTTATACTTTAGCAGAGTGTTAATGGATAACATGATGTCAGCAAGTGATAATGGTGGAATAATGACCTGATGTCCTCCTGCTTTTTATATTCGGTTCTTTCTTATTCACTTTAACATTTCATCACGTTTTTTAGTAAATAAAGAGGCATTTAAATATGCCGACACAGTTTCCTTCTTATTATGTAAAGCACTAGTTGATGAAATCATTATTCGACACAATCCACCTAAATTCTAAAGAAGAGGAAGGGAATACTTTTGTGACTTATCTAAACAAATCTGAGTCAAGGAAGTAAATTCGGAAATCATAGACTCGGAGATTAACTCAGTGTATCATCAAAATAATTTATTACAAATTATAGCTGCTGCTGTTATTTAGCTGCTATATAAACATAGCAGCAGAGTCGAAGCTGCTAGCTAGCAACAAAAGTTAAAAAAATTACAGTAAGTGCATTTCCACTCATTGTGAAATGTGATAGAGTTAGTGGGACTTATGTTTAGGATGTCGGCGATGACTTCTTGTTGCTTTTATGTTTAAAAACCTGATGCACTGTCTTGACGAGTAACAGCAAGAAAGCAACGCTAGTTTGTACCTAGCTAGGAATGCTGGCTACTTTAGCAATAATAATAATGACCGTAGATAACGTGTAGAATTACATATTAATAAACACCCTTTAATAAACACAGTGATTGCAGTAGTCGCTACGATATAATTTTTGGCATTAATGTGTTTACATTGAAATATAATAACTTCCTTACACATTGGTACTTGTTGCTTT
The DNA here is from genome assembly GCF_046128005.1 of Genypterus blacodes. Lineage (NCBI taxonomy): Eukaryota > Metazoa > Chordata > Actinopteri > Ophidiiformes > Ophidiidae > Genypterus > Genypterus blacodes. Next base: position 203,379 of record NW_027467003.1, on the reverse strand, counting down.
TTGGAACAATTCAAAACATTTCAGTCAAGGATTTGGTTGCAGAGCTTTGCAGAGGTAAGAAGCAGAAACAAAGAGAAATAATGAGTTGTGTTGTATGAGGTGCTGCAGTTTGGTTTGTGGGTGAAGTCCAGAAGAAGAAGACGAAGAAGAGGCTACAGCTGAAACTGGAAACAGTCTGAACGTGGAGATGTCACCAATGTGAGCCACTTGAACTCTCCAATCTAAAGTTGTTTGTCTCGGTTTTTATGTGGGCAGACTTCAGTGCAACTTCATGGGCGTCAACAGGTTTAGAGACAAAGCAAGAAAGTCAACAGAGCCATTTGAGGAGCTTCTGTTCTGTCTCCTCTAAGACAATTACATCTGCAACAATTACTGGCTCATCACACTGTGGCTGTATCGTATTTCTGATGAAGTTACACTATGTGCCGTCTGACCGGTTCAACATGTGTGTACTGTGTATACTGTGTGTGTGTGTGTGTGTGTGTGTGTGTGTTTGTCACCACAGGCTTATGTGCATGTTCAAACTTGTCCCGGATTCGCGGCACGGTGTGGAATGAGTGTGTGTTTGTGTGTACGACAGAGGGAAAAAGAAAGAGGGACAGGGCGAGGAGAGGAGAGGAGAGGAGGGAGGGAGGGAGGGACACACACACTTGCTCATCTCTCTTTTATGATGTTACGCCTGTTCCTCTCCCTTACTGTTGACATGTTTTTCTTTATTTCTCCTCAGGCCTCCTTCCATCTGTACCTGCTAGTCCTGCAGAGCGACTGACAGCCAACCAGCAAACAGCCTCAGTACCATAAATTACCCTGATCGCCTGAATGCATCACACCAACTTGCGCTCGCACACACACACACACACACACACACACACACACACACACACACGCACACACACACACACCACTCACACTTTACTAGTATATCTCTAACGCATTTCTAAATGATCTGAACAACATGCCCACACACTCTGTGAACATGTGTGTGTGTCTCTGTGTGTGTGTGTGTGTGTGTGTGTGTGTGTTATCAAGGCCCTGTGTTTCCTGTTGTGCAATCCCCACTGTGCCCTAGCAGACGACGCCTGGCTCGGGCTGATTCAAGAACAGCCTGTTCTCTGAGGGGGGCACCCATCGCTGAGATGTGTGTGTGTGTGTGTGTGTGTGTGTGTGTGTGTGTGTGTGTGTGTGTGTGTGTGTGTGTGTGTGTGTGTGTGTGTGTGTGTGTGTGTGTGTGTGTGTGCAGCCTCTGATACAACTGATGCGATCAGTGTCTCTTATCTGTGAGAGCGATCGTGCTCAGGGGCACATCGGCAGAAAGTTAGAAGCCTTTTTTTGTCCAAATTTGACAGATTTAAAGGTTGTTGTGAGAAATGTGTTTTTTTGAAGTTTGTATAAAATGATTTATGGTGACTGCTGGCAAAATACAGGATTATCATAGTGAGAATTATAATGTAAAGCAGGAAAAGGAATATATATAATATAGAACAGAAAGTTTGGGTTTAGTTCTCTTTATGCCAGAGGTCAGAAAGTGTAAATGTTGCTTTGGATCATCAATTTGTGTGGTTACACAGGCGTGAATGTGTGTGTGCATGTGTAAAACCCACTCCCCCCTCTTGCATTATCTGCCTGGATCTATTTGCACCTGTTCTTTACGACCCACCTGACGAGCCAGACTCCAGCGGAGAGGAGCTGAATACCTGTACGTGGTGCTGCTGTTCCACTTGGCTGTGGGCGTTTCCTACCTGCCAAATATTTGACTGCCAATGTCTTCATAAGTACAAGCATCTAATATTTTTATGAGAGTGAATGATTCATTTATCTGAGGTCGTACCCATTTAGGTGATTTCCCGTGCAGGCAGGTGTGTGTGTGGGTGTGTTTGTAAACGAGCATAGGAGTTCCCCTGTAAGTCATCCACGCCACTTTGACTTATCAATAACGCACATCGATGAATGATTAAATCATCATTGTACAGTGCACACTGTCAAACAGCAGGTCAGCCTGAAAGCTAGTAAACAATTACCACGCTGTGTGTGTGTGTGTAGAGTGTGTGTCACCTCTGCTATTGTCTAAATTAGCATTGCATAATAGCAGCGCTGTACCAGCAGGCCCTCCAGGTGTGGCTGGGGATAGATTTGATTGGTGTCAATTGTGGTCAAAAGAGGCACCTTTTGTGGTCAGATACCGTGTACATGTTTGTGTGTGTGTGTGTGTGTGTGTGTGTGTGTGTGTGTGTGTGTGTGTGTGTGTGTGTGTGTGTGTTTGTGTGTGTGTGTGTGTATGTGTGTGGTTTTTGCTCAGGAAGGGTGGAGTTGGGCAGGGCTTTCTGTGCTCCTATCATGCCCTCAAAAGAATGGGGGCCTCTTCGCTGAGAAGAAAATGATAAAGGTCGAAGGGGCACAATGTTATGTCACCAAAAGAAAGTGAGTGAGTGAGTGAGTGAGTGAGTATGCATCATCTGTGGAGAGTAAAAGTGTTTGATCAAGTGATGAATGTACAGCAGCTGTGGATCATTTCAGTCTAAACTTTTATCATCAAAGTTTCAAGATGCAAAACAAACTCTTCAAAACATTCTGTGCTAACTGAACAGAGACAAAACACAGACAGTTCCATTATATAGAACCACACACTTTGCAACCCTTTGCACGATGGCGCTCATAGCATTTTCCCCAGACACCCTCAGGTCTGACCTCTGTGGGAAAACTCGTCCTAGATAATGCCTGTGTCCGGAATGTAGGACTCAAACTCTGGCATTTGGTTTTTATTTGATTTCAAAGCAACATTTTATGACTCTTCTTTCACAGAATTTGCTGAAATCCTCATTACGTCCTGACTGGAATCCATAAATTGAGTTGAACATATCACGTCTCTTTAGCGACTCCTACTGTTGGAATGTGATATAAGTCGTTCAACTCACAAACTCGCTGGTCAACTTTCAATCCTGCTTTATATCCACCGGGGGCAGTGTGAGGGTCAAAACACAAACAGTCCCTTCAGATTTTGCTCCTAGCTATAAACAAAGATTTAGACAATAAATAATGAAAATGACTTCATCTGTTTTCAGACCCACTGTGGGGAAATGGCTAATATTAGCTTCCTAACATTACTGCTAGCTGTTCTCATAACACTGATTATTGCTAGCTAGCTAACTTGTACGAACAAAGTAAACATCCCTGGTGTTGGTGGACTGTCCCTGAGTTGTGTTTGGGCGTTTGTGGCGTGTTAGGTCATACATATGCACTTTAAGTAGGAATCCTTCAGCATTGGGAATGACCTCCTGAAGTTTGTTTGTCATGATGGTGCGCTTGTTTCACGCGCCGTCACTTAGCACTGGGAGTTGTTTGTTGTCATGCTGCTGAGGTGATTCCTCAGCCAGCAGCTGTCACTCCCTGCACCTCTGCTGCTGTTGTTGTTATTGTCTCGCTGAGGTACTTTCCCTTCCTCACACTTCCTCCCACAGGACCCTTTGTTTGTGACGGGGTGTGTGTATGCGTGGGCGCGTGTGTGTGTGCTGCATGCATATGTGTGTGCTGCATGCATGCGTGTGTGTGTGTGTGACGATATGAGCGTACCTACATGATGTGGATTCTCAGAAAATACTTGTAAGGAACACACACGCACACACACGCACACACAGACACACACATAGACAGTCTCACTATGTGCGCCAACGTATTTGCATTAGTTCGTCTCTACACTGTTCCCACTCAGGCTGATTTGTGCCTCTGATAGATACCAGCAGCCACAATCCAAACTCTTCCTCAGGCAGACGATTTACTGGAGTGCAAAAATTGCCTCTCATTTTTTATTCAATCAGGCGGTGACGTCCTGATTGCGTGACGACGTCGTGTCGCGTGACGCTTTTTGCATAACTCCTGCTTCTCTTTTCCTCACTCGCTCGCTCGCTCGCCTCGCTTCCCCTGGCTCTCACTGCCCTAATGTCCACTGCACGAGCCAGCCAGCACGCCGACGTCCGAGTGTGTGTGTGTGTGTGTGTGTGTGTCCAAGTCCAAGTCCAACTGAGGGTAGAATTAAGGTTTTACCTGAGGAAGAATGGGAATTACAGGTACTGTGTGTGAGTGAGGGAATGAGAGTGTTTAACAGCAGAGAGAAAATGTGCTTGCATCAGCTGAACCTTCCCTTGTGTGTGTGTGTGTGTGTGTGAGAGAGAGAGAGCTGTGTGTGTGTGGTGAGACAGCATGGAAGTGTGTGAAAGTGATTTAACAATTTTGCCGATTGCTTTGCACCATCTTGTTGCAGTGTGTGTACATGAAAGGCAGGTGTGAGATTCTGTGCGTATGTGGGTGTTTGCGTACATATGTATAGCACGGACAGCACTTCCTTTGTGTGTGTGTGTGTGTGCGTGTGTTTGTGCGTTTCCCGACATGATTGTGTGTCCATGTATTTCTGATGAACACGCATGCGCTATCTGAACATCAACTTACACCATTGTTCGGCCGCGAGTCTCGCGCCGAGCGGCGTCGGGGCATCGTCTCGCTCTCAGAGGACTATTACCCCACCGTCGACCTTTGACCTCTCTTACCGGGTTTAGTGGAATTCTCTCTCTGAAATGGTAGGAATCTGTTGTTTGTGGGAAGGATTTGGGAATCTCCCTCCCAACGGCTCCTTTGATGAAGCGAGCTGCGGCCGACAGATGGTGCGTGGTGAGTGGACACGGGCTGAGACGGACAGGAGGACAACATCATGGAAACGAGCTTTAATAACATGACCAAACATCTGCTTTCCTCTGTAATGAGGAGAAAAAGTGGGATATTACTGCTGTGCTTGGTTTATCAAGGTTATTAAGCAGCGAGCTGACATGATGGTATATGACCGGGCAGATGTCTGCTCCATAAAGTCTGTTTATGGTCGTTTACTTTGTCTTTAAAAGAAATATGTTTACGTCAGTGTGTGTCTGTGTGTGTGTGTAAAAGTGATTATGAACTATTCATATCGCTCTATAAAATGATTAAGATTAAGATTCTTCTGCTTAAATTGACCTGTGAGAGTGTGCACTATATTCATGAGGTTGTAAAGTTGTGATGCACACGAACGAACGCACACACACACACACACACACACACACACACACACACACACACACAGCTCTCTCTCTCTCTCTCTCTACATCTGTTTTCTCTTGCTTTTCCCCCTCTCGACTGCAATCCCACAACTTCTTATCTCTGCGCACGGCTGTGAATCCTGCCCCCCCCCCTCTCCCCCCGCCACACACACTCTCCACATCCTCACACAACACACATACACTTCTACACCCCCCCCCCACCTAATTCTGCTGATGAGCAAAGGCGCCTCTGCTTCGGTCACGTTACCCCAATGTTGCATCCAGATAACTACACGACGAAGCCTGTGGTTTTCTGTGTGTGTGTGTGTGTGTCTATCTGTGTGTATGTGTGTGTGTGAATGATATTCAAGGTGTGCACTGTAACTTTCAAGTCACTCTAAATCACATGTGTGTGTCATACACAAATAAACAGATTAGAATTAAAAGGCTTTGTTGTGTCTTCTTTCATTTTTACTAACGTGCACATTTACACACACATACACACATGCACACACACACACAGGAGAACATATGCCGGGATATACAGTATGCGTTCTGGGATTAGGTTGCCAATGGTAACCAGTAAGCCGCCGTCTCACATTATATCCCCTGCTGTTGATAGATAGATGGATAGATAGATAGATAGAGAGATAGATAGATAGATAGATAGATAGATAGATAGATAGATAGATAGATAGATAGATAGATAGATAGATAGATAGATAGATAGATTTGGTGTGTGTGTGTGTGTGTGTGTGTGTGTGTGTGTGTGTGTGTGTGTGTGTGTGTGTGTGTGTGTGTTACTCCGCTGCGATAAGGCGG
>NW_027467003.1:147500-195000 GCF_046128005.1 Genypterus blacodes | reverse complement strand
GGTCGCACACACACTGTCTGTGTCTCTCTCTCTTTCACTTGTTGTGTGTGAGTGTGTGTGTGTGTAAAGAGGTTATCTGCAAGGTATGTAGGTAGAAAACCTAGACAGAACCAGTGTGAAAGTAGACAAAATGTGGTCTCAGTGGATGGATCTGGACTGTGTGTGTATGTATTTTTGGCGTGTGCGTGTCTGTGTCAGGAGTGTTGTGTGTGTGTGTGTGTCGTGGGTGTGTGTGTGTGTGTGTGCTCAGCAGTGGTGCTGGGCAGCACCAGGAAATTGGATGACAAACCTCACCACATAGTCAGCACCAGAAGGGTGAGCATGATCTGTGTGTGTGTGTGTGTGTGTGTGTGTGTGTGTGTGTGTGTGTGAGTTGGTGTGTGTGTGTGTGTTCATATTTATGCATCCCAGTTCCTGGCACTATAATAACTCAAACTTCTTTTGCATGGTCCAGCTCGTCCTCTTCCACACTTCCAGAGGAGCTTCATGTTTGAACACAGATCAATCACATCCGTACGTCTGGACTGACAGCATGGAAAAAGTACATCAATAAATAAAGTTGAATAAATAAATACTAGTTGATATTTCCATATAAATCCCGAGTTCTGAGGCACTTTTAACGAGACGTCGTATCAAACCCATGAGATCCAAGATCCAACTATTTTTTAGGGTTGTTCTTTAATTTTTTCCAATCTGTGTGTTGAAATGGCATAGTCAATTCAGTAGAAGCAGTTTGGATCTGTTTCCATGTGTGTGTTATGTTGTTCAACCTGACACACACACCTGAAAATCAAAATTGTCAAAAGTGTGTTGATTTGTGTATAACCATCTGTTAAACTGTTATAATTGAATTCAAAACAACAAATAAAACAACATCTTTGTACATTTGGAGGTGATTCCCAAAGCGCTGTGTGACCCTGATGATGATCCCGATGAAGACCACGCTGCTTCCTCACTCTGGCGAGCTCGTCTCTCTGTTGTTTACTTTGCTCTTTGTCTTTTTATCAAATGGCCAAATGTCTGTTGTTTTTGCTCTCGACACTTTTGGCACAAATTGGGCTCCCCTGACCCACTTTTAGAAATGTTTACAGTTATTGTTTTGGGGCTATCTGCAGCGGGCACATTGCTCTATACATTGTTATGGTCCTGAAAACAAACGGCCCAACGAATGGCAGCCAAATCAGTGAGGACAGTAACTGTTAGAGACGAGCCTAATCACCCTGACAGCAGCTCCAACAGTCCCCATCTCTCTCTCTCTCTCTCTCTCTCTCTCTCTCTCTCTGTCTCGATCTAGTCCCCTCTATCTCTGTACCCTCAATCTCTCTCTCCGCATGGCAGGGGGGCCTATCTGCTCAATCTGTGTGTTCTGTGTGTGCATGTGCATGTGTCCGTGTGTCGGGGTCCTCACGTGTCAACGGTTGTACAGTCCGGTACCTTTACCTCTATCTGCAAACAGACAACTGAAAGCAGAGAAGCAGTCCAGCGCGCACACACACACACACACACACACACACACACACACACACACACACACACACACACACTCCTGCATATACAGGTGCAGCTCAATGAATTAGAATATTGTGGAAAAGTTCATTAATGCCAGTAATTCAATTCAAAAAGTTAAACTCTCATATATTATAGATTCATTACACACAAAGTGAAATATTTCAAACCTTTATTTGTTTTGATGTTGATGATTCTGGCTTACAGCTCATGAAAACCCCAAACTCACCTGTATGTATCTGTACAGTATTATTTAAACCTTGCATACAGAGTTAAAAGGTTTTGTTGCATTATGGGGCAACATGTAAATGCAAAAATGTGCTGTGATCTGTTTACTTATGGGGTCAACAGAAAATTGAGGCTTATTTGTAAGCAAAATACCAATCAAAATGAAAATCAGTATTGTAATGATGATGATGATGATGTCAAAGGTCAGAGGTATGAGCTCTGACATCAAACATGGAATCGTGAAACTTTGTATTTATGAAATGAGATGAGAAGAAGCCCCCTCTTCTCCTCTCTGAACCCCCTTTCCCCCCTCCTTCCCTCTCTCTCTCTCCTCCCCCCTGCCTCTTCCTCTCTTTGCCCCCCTCCTCATCCTCCTAACATGGATGGGTAGGGTGGTTATCAGGCCTGGCCAGCTCAGCCCAGCCCTCCCTACCTGACCACTGCCAGCAGGGAGCGGCTGCTCGGGCCTGAGTATCTCCAACCACAACAGCACCCAGGGAATGAGGGAATCAGACTCAACTCATCTATCTATGCCCTGTGTGAGGGAGCGAACGAGCGTGTGTGTGTGTGAATGTGTGTGTGAATGTGTGTGTGTGTTTTATGTATGCACTTGCCTGCTCATGAGGCCGCCACTGCTGCAACATCCGGCTATAAATCTATTGTGACATGTCAAACTGAATTTATGAGCCAATCTGCTTGCGACAGACAGTGAAATGGAATAAAAAAAACATAGTAGTGAAAGTGAACTTCTGCTTTGTAAGGTAGACAGGAACATCAAATCTTAAATAATAAAAAGAATCTGAAGTTGTTTACCAACACCGACTAAATCCAGAAGTGTCACTTTCTGTCAATCACTTTTCTATTTCCAGTCCATTACATCTCCGTTGCCATGGCGTTTGTCTGCTTCCCACGGGAGCAAGGTGACAAGCGGAGGTGTCAGGGCATCACTCAGGGTGACGCCGTGGTAACTGTGCTCGGGCCCGTGAGAAATATCAGACATTTGGGTGACTGCGTTTCCTCTTTTGCTGGGACTGAGGTTAAACATGCAGACAGAGCCGTCACTGAAACCAGGACCACAGGTTTGCAGACACCTGAACGTCTCATCCGTCAGACTTACAGACCCCCCCATTGGGATGGCGCTTCAGCTTCAGTCCCAAACCAAATAATCTCCATCCGTATTTATCTGGATCTATCGCTGCAATTACAAAGAAAATACATCAAAAACGAACTCCTCATCTTTCAGCCGCACAGTTGTTCCTGTTTCTAAACACATTTGTTTCTTCACAGACATTCCTTAACCGCGTCTTATTTCATTGACATCGGTGTATTACATTTTGAGAAATAAATGAGCTTTTTGTGTAATCCTGCCACCAAACAAATAAACCAACAAATGTGTGTAAATGCAAAACCTCTTGAGCAATGTGAAGGGAACATATCTACAGTATTTGTGCTGTAATGAACCAATAGTTGATGATCTTCTTTAACCGTCTGTTGGTCCCTGTTGTCAAAACCATAATGTATTATCAGTGTGAGCGCATACTTATCCAATGTTGTGATGATATTGTGCATTATCTGAGTTTGCCTTTGTCCCTCTGCGATGATGGCTGCCTGTGCCGCTGTTGATAACATTCACATTCTTCATACACACTCACACAAAAGGCATGAAGGCTGCACCAGGGCCTGTGAACGCAACGGTATCATCATGTCAGAAGTTACCTCTGTTTCGCAGTCTGGGTTGTTTTTCTCAAGACACACACACACACACACACACACACACACACACACACACACACACACGCAGGCAGCTGGCTCCTCACTCAGTGGAAGCAGGTGTGTGTGAATCTCGTGGGGCTTGTTGGCTTTGGGGGTTTTTTGGGTTCTGTAGATGGAGACATTCCCAATGTGAAAGTCTGCTTCTGGCTCTGGCCTCCTTCCACAAGACACACACACACACACACACACACACACACACACACACACACACACACGAACACACAGGCACAGACACACACGCACACAGTACAAATAGTAAAGTTACTATTTGCTTTTAGTCAAAAGCAATTCACACCGAAAGTTCATCAGTATCAGTTGCCACACACAGTTCAAAGTGTTTTTACAGTATTATATAATGTTATTATATACTGAGCGCCACCTAAACATACAATAATACAGCTTTGTCCCCTGATGAAACTTTGTGTTTGTCACAGTTCCTGCTGGTTGTGTCCATCATGCTGGATGTCGTGTTTGTTAAAGTGTCCCTCTGAGACTCCAGCTTGAGATATGAATCTATATTTGAGGGCACTGTGGTGTTTCTGGGTAGGGGGGGGGGGGGGGGGGGGGTGTGCAGGTGGCAAGAGGGGGGCGATGTGAGAACTAGGGGTGGGCCATGTGTGTGTGTGGGGGGGGGGGGGGGGGGTAGTAAATATAGCTGCTGGTCTGAGTCTGGGCCCCTTGGCCTACATGATGGTCTCACAGGAAAACAACTCTCCTCAAGAGACTGAATGTGGAGCTCATCTTGTGTTTATCTGCATGTGTGTGTGTGTACATGTGTGTGTGTGTGTGTATGTGGTGTGTATGCAGCATTTGTGCATTCACTGGGGGGAAAGAAAATCCACTTTTAGGAACAGACTAAATATTAAAAATTCAATTAAAGTCAGTTAAGAATTTCAAATAAAGGTGAAAGTAGACTTTTAATTTATTTGTTACGAGTTTATACCTTACAGCAAACGTCTCTAAAACAATGAAAAGACAATTGAAAAGTGTCAGTTGTTGTTTGGAAGAAGTGTCACTTTCTTGATTCTGTCTTCGTGTTTTTGGTTTCTTATATTTCTCATCTCGAGAAAATTTGAATTCAAATGTTAACAATCAATTACAAACAACATAATATATTCCAAATATGAACCTTACTGGCAACTCAAAACGGTCACTTTACTTTATAGATAAAACTTAAGATAAGTATTCAGCAACAATACATAACAAATGGAAATGAGAAGATAAGATTATAAGCCACGCCCACTCAACTTTGGCAACCAATTATAACAAAAACAGTGAGGCATATCAAAAAACAAAGGCGCGTTTTTCACCCGGCTTGGTCGAAACATTCTACATGTAGAACTCCAACAACTGACCCAAAATTGTAAGAGGAGATACAAAAAAACTTATCCCTTACAGTTCACAACGTTTAGGGGAAAACGTAAAAGTGGTAATGACAGCGCCACCATCAGTCCAAAATGTAATGGATTCTTCCCTGGACCTGCCCACTACTTTTAGAGTAATTCTGCCAATAAACAGACATTAAGACGTATACTCACTAGTTGTTGTTTTTAGAAATTGAAATAGAATTCTAATAGAAAAGCTTGACTGGTATGTGTGTGTAGTGCATCCAAAGCAAGTGACCTTTGTCCTCTGTGTATAAAAGGGAGGAGGGGGCTGATTTTTACGTTTTTCAATCTATCCATCTATCTCTCTATGAAAATAGTGGGAACAGTTACACACATTTGCTTATTGCCTTTCACCGGCTGATAAACTACAGTGTGTCATTGAGTCGCTAACAGATGGAGGGAAAGACCATCAGGGAGAAAGTTTGTGATAGGCTTCACCCAACTTTATACCTTTAACACAACTCAGTATATCCAGGGAGAGTGTGTGTGTGTGGGTGTGTGTCTGCATATGTGGAGATTAACACTGAGTATTTGAATACTCCATTGCATTCTAGTCCAAGAATTTGAATACAGAAGATATAGAGGAAGTCACCAGTAAGCAAATACTACATTATCTTCAAACTAAACTCACGTGACTTAAAGTACTGCAAGCTGTTTGTTCTGTTGTTGAACATTAAGCATATTTACCCAGCTAAATCTATGAAAATGTCATAACAAAACACCAATAATCGTCTCTGCAATGCACGTGTCTGTGTCTTTAGTAGTAGGATTACTCATATGATGTTGTTCAATCAAATCATATTGTTATAAAATCAATTTCCTCTTTCTTGGTGCCGCTTCCAGAAAAATGGGCCTTGGTGGAGGTATGGACTTGGGTGCATTCTAAATTCAAACACTGAACACAAGGCTGTAAGTTAAAAAATTGACACACTTTATTTACTAGGCAGTATACAAAAGTAGAAAACTTGAAAACTTGGCATGTATAAATGCTTTTATAAAATGTCATTTTGCTTGGAAGCTAGTACAAAAACAAGGCGTTGAAAGTATAAAAAGATTGTCTGCTAAGTGTTTGATATGGGCTACTGCAGTCTCAGTAAGAAAAACAACATTTTGATTGAATATGCATGAAATATACTATTAAAAAGAAATGTGTAGAAAATAACAACAATCATACAAAAAGTTTCAATTCCATGGGCTTTTTTGTAGCATCGTAAATAAAAATCAGTGTTGAGTACTCTCGCTTTTTGTGGAGAACGTAAAAATTCAAGTGCAGCTTGGTCTTACTCTTAATTGGGCGAAGCTCAGTTTCAAATATATACGTAAGCTCATTTAAGACTTTCCTATGTATAAATATTCTGTAAATATATATATTTTAACAAAAACAATGTTTGTTCATTGAACGTTTCCATATTGAGGATACTGTGAAGGCCAGAAAAGAAAAGAACTTGAAATGAAAACTCAATTTTCATGAAACAAATGGTCTAATACTAAACCAGGCTGGCCCCTTTGTGACATGTAAGCCTAACATGATCGTTTACATGTGAATCAGAGTTGATGTGAGAGCAGATGCAGCTTTTTTTTTCTTGTTCAGTTTTTGCAGTGTTTACACGAGGCGGCGCAGACCCAACACTTGAAATTCCCAGTAGACACGTTACAAAAAAAAAATAATGACGAAACAAAACAAATATTCATGACTGAAATATCGAGGTCAGTTTTTGAATGAGAGATTATGCCTTTGGATATACAATAATGCTAATAGGGTTTAAATACTTAACTTAAACACTGCTCCAGTGGCCAATTATAAAACATCAACAAAGTCTTTCAAACAGAGAGAAATAAATTAATCAACTTGTTCTTTATATTAATATCAAAATTCAGAATTAATAATACAGCCCAATGTAAATTATATAGCCACCTTTTCCCATTTATAATACAACATTTATAATACGACAAGACCAAAAGAGAAAGGACGCACATTTATAAAAAACCCAAAGCAAATTCTCTATAAAAAGACGAAACATTAGTCTTTGGTTGGTTGAAATCCAACAAGTGTGTGAGTGTAAAAACACCAATGGCATTGCGCCTCTCCCAACTGTTGTACCACAACAAATATGAAACCCGCGTTGCTGCGTCCAGCACAGGGAATGTCGACGTGTTCAGATCAACGTGTGTGTTTGGGTGTTTGTGTGTCTGTCTCTGTCTACATGACCAGCGTCCTCGTTGGGTAAGTGTTCATGTACTTGTGGCTCTGCTCGGACGCCAGGATGTGCTCCTCCGTTTTCCCACAAGTCACCTGCTCCCATGAACTCAGCTGCTGTGGGTCAGAGACAGAGACGGTCAGTCGTCTAACTTCTGGTTCATCACATAAACCCAAATCACAATATGAAGAATGGATGAAATGTGTGTTTACACTGAGATAAAGAGACAAATCTATGTGATGTCTTGAACAAAGCAGCCACATGACACTGAATGAAGCTTGTAGTCGTAGATCAAGCAGAAATATTTGACAGATTCATCTCAATATGATGTTTTGTGGTGCAGCCTTCACACACTTATACACACAAACTGACCTGTAGTGGGCTTCCCATGTCCCTGTGAGCGATGTGGTACGGTTTGTGTCCGTCCTCGCTCAGCACTGAGCTGGTCAGCCCGTCCTGCATGAAGGGAGACAAGCAAAACCCTTTAGAACACGTTGAGAACAGAGAGGGCGATGGGCTAACTGTGGGGTCAGATGTCAGATGGGAGCTTACAGGTACTTCCTGTGCAGGCCCGGTGGGGGAGAAGAGTTGTGTGTGAAGGTCTTGTCCTTCCCACTGCATACACGGGCTCCTCTCACACGGTGACTCCACCTGGAACAAAACACGCAAAAAACACGCCATGGTTATGGTTAGGATGCGTGACCGTTAACAGACACGGCGGGTCTGCGTGTGTGTGTGTTTCTGTGTGTGATTGGATGTATAATGTGTGTAGAATGTACCTCTTGTTTGATCTTCTTCAGGGGAGGCTGGTCAATGGCGCATTCCATCGGCTCCTGCTTGATGGACTCAACCATCTGATCCAAGGGAACGTTCTGGAAAAAGACCAACATCCCCCAGTGAGTCACAACTGTACTGTGTACAGAACCAACTACAAATAATGCAAATGGTGTGTGTGTGTGTGTGTGTGTGTGTGTGTGTGCATGCTGGTTCCTCTCACCAGTAGCTTGTGGGGTCCATATTTGGCCTCGTGCAGGGCCAGGGCGGACCTGAAAGGTGTGGGGGTACGAGGAGTGGATTCTAGGATGGAGCGACGATTGTCTGGAGTCCTGAACCTGAGAGAGTGTGTGTGAGAGAGCAGCTAGTTAAGCCATGTTTTGTCTGGGTTAGGATGCATCAATGTGAGGAAAGATAAAGAGTTTAGAGACTCACAGGTCGTTCTCTTTCTCCGCCCTCATGATGTGGAGGCGGTGTAGGGACGGATCGATCAGAGGCTTGGACTCCACCGGCGACCTCATGGGCGCGCTGTCGTTATCTGAGTGTTCTGGGCTCATTGATTGGTTGAGAAACTGTGAAAGAAAGGGGACTGATCAGTCAAAGTAGGTCGACAGGTTGAGTTAGGCAATGAAATCATCAAAAGTAAGGGAAGGCTGAAGCTGAAGCACGACTGCTGGTTCACACGTCTGTGCTCTAAGGTAAACAAAGACAGAGGGAAACCGCAGGCTAACGAGCTCTTAATGATTCCTTGTCGTCAGCAGGTTGCTGATTGGATGGATTCTGATCACACTCAGCTATATTTAACTAACTGTGAGGGTGAAGAGGGAAGGTTTCTGACAGCCGTGGGTTGGGAGTCGAGCGGATGAAACCAGGACATGCTAGGTGAGCGGCTACTGAGCTTTGACGGGGCAAAACCCTGCCTGGACTGAGAACGCTACTATCCAAGAACAAGCCTGTAGTGAGCTCATCCACCGAGGAGAGGCTCTGGGACGAGGGCGGGAGAATATCACGGCTTTATTGTCCATCTTTAACTGCTAACGTGTCCCTTTCATCCAAAACCGTTGAGTCATGGCACATGGAAATGAACAGAAACTAGTGTTTTGAATATGAAGGACAAAGAAGAAGAGAGTAGACACTTACTGAGTCGATGACAGACTCCATGAACTCTGGCAGAGTGTTTGAGTAGGTTGTGCTGCTGTGATGGCCGCTGCTGTTGTTGATGTGGGCGCGTGATGCTGAGGCGCTCTCCTCAGGCAGGCAGCTCTGGTCCAGAGGCAGAGCGGGGGCGGCTGGGTGACGAGGTAACAGCATGGCCACGCCCTCTGAGCTGTCCGTCAGAGAGGTCTCGTTGACCCAACTGTGATAGGGCAGGTTGATCTGGAACACAAGGAGGGGTTTTGAGACGTAAATTTGACGCAAAAGGCACAGGGAAATGTGTGTGAGAGGAGCCCAAGAGGCCCGAGAGAGGAAGAGCGAGAGTGACATTTGAGGAAGGGGCGTAAGAACAATTGAACAAATGAGAAAAAGAGAAACAGAGCGGGAGAGAGGAGAAAGGGAACTTGAGTGTAGAGCCAGCAGAAGGGTGGCAGCAGTGATGGGTTGAGGGTTGCGCAAGGGGTCACACACACTCACACACACACACACACACACACACACACAGAGAACAGGCAAGATAAGGTCCTATTTCATCAGTTTTACAGAAGCAGACCCCCCAGATGTTTCCTCCTCCGTATTCACACAAGCACACACATTCAGCCACTGTCCTTAAAGCCAGGGTGAACACACACAGACACATAAATAGCTGCTGTCACACGTTCCCATGCTCACACACACACACTCACACACACACTCACTGGTAGTGACGGCTGTCCTCTCAGCTCGTTCTCTGTGGACATGAGGAGCAGCTCGATCTCTTTCACCCTTTTCTCCTTCTCGGGGTCTTCCTCATTATAGTGTCTCTGAGGAAGACAAAGGACAAGCAGAGGACATCAGCACCCAGTTCAGTCTCGCCTCCTCCCTCCCTCCCTTTGCCTCCTTGGCAGAGACCACTCTCACCGTGTGTTGCGTGTTTTTACCTGTATAGCAGCGGTTCCGTGTGGGGGAATGTTCAGAATGTTCAGATGCAGCGACATTGGGAACGGCACCTGGTCCAATCAGAAACAAGAGACACGTCACACACACACACACAAACACACACATTTCAACTGCATCAACTCATCTCATGCGTCTCTTGGTTATTGTTTGAATCCAGAGTCCCCTTACCCTGTGTGTGTCGGATATGTAGGTGTAGTTGAGGGGCGACAGGGGAGGCAGAGGGGCGTGGCTTGGCGAGTGGTGGGAGAATCCCATGATGTGTCCCGTGTTCTTTACAAAGCCGTGGCTCATGGACAGAGAGGAGCCGCCGTTCTTGGCGTTGCTCTGCAGGTAGCCTTCCTGTTCCACCTTTCGCCTCATGGTGGAGTTCCAGTGGTTCTTTATGGCATTGTCAGTCCTGGGGCGAGGAGGGGAAACAACACACACACACACACAGACACACACACAGGTTTAGACTTTTTAGTTATTTCTTATGAAACACACAGACACGCGTCCTCCCTCACTGTGAGGGCGCATGTGCCGATTGCAAACACATTCTGGAGCTCCACTGGCACTTGATAGCATTATCAATGCAGACACACACACAGACTGACACAGATAGAGACAGTGTCAGACACACACACGCTGAAAAGATAGACTTATCAGCACAGAGCTATTACAATCTTCTCTCTCTCTAATCCTCTTCTTCTTTTCCAGCCTCTCTCTGTTTGTCCCTCCTCAGATCCCACTTCCTGTCCTGTTCAGCCTCTACCTCATGTACTCTATACTGTATCTTCTCATGCTTTCCTGTCCTCCTTTTCATGCCACCCTCTCTGCGATCCGCCCAGCTTCCTATCTCTCCACCTTCCTCTCCCTCCTCCTCCTCCTCCTCCTCCTCCTCCTCCTCGTCTGTCTCACCTGCCGGGGAGCAGCTTAGCGATTTCAGCCCAGCGGTTTCCCAGCTTCTCGTGGGCCTGGTAGATGATTCTGTCCTCCTCCTCGGTCCACGATGTCTTTTTCACCTCGGGGTTCAGGTGGTTGTGCCAGCGCTCGCGGCACTGCTTGCCGATGCGACCCTTCAGGTGCTTGGCAATCACCGACCAACGCTTGGCTCCGTACTTCTGCACCAGCTCGATCACCTGGGGTGTGTTTGTGTGTGTGGGAGAGAGAGAGAAAGAGAAAGAGAGAGAGAGAGAGAGAGAGAGAGAGAGAGAGAGAGAGAGAGAGGGAGAGGAAAGAAGATAGTGGACGAGCGAGGACGTTGAAAAGGAGCAGAAGTGAATGGTGGTGGAGTAGCGTAAGGAAAGAGGAAGGAAGGAGCAATAACAGAGGAGAAGGAGAAGTAGACAAGCACAGAGTAAGAAACATATAAAGGTGAAAAGATCAAAGGTAAATGAGGAGAAATAAGAGAGAAATGGACAAGAACAAACTTGTTAGACTTCCGAATCAAATCTAACACTCATACATTGTCTCATTAAATGCTTCCCCTCTCCTCCCTCCTTCCCTCTCTCTCTCTCTCTCTCTCTCTCTCTGTCTTTATCTTTCTTCTTGAGGTGATTGAGAACACCTGCTGGTGTGCAGTGAGGGAGTTTCCAGAGGAACGTTAGCCACTCTGCTAATCATTACAGTGGCATCTGGGTGGAAATATAACACGACTTCATTGCTGCTACACTCTGCACCAGTTAAGTGTTGGGTAATGGCAACATTGAAAGGAAACCAAAGTGTGCAATGAAAACGGGTGAGTTGCCTCAGTAAAGTTGCTTTAATCACACAGAGGACGTAGATTTGTTTTCCCCTGGATGACACTTATTATTGTCTTGATGCTGCCTGACTTAAGAGATGTCTTCCTCACCCTTTGGTCTTCCTCTTTTGTCCAGGGCCCTTTGATGAGTTCCGGGTTGAGGACCTTCTGCCACCTGTGCTGACACTGCACATCTGTACGGTTCTGGTGAGTCACAGAGCAGAGACATGACTCATCACTGTCACACCAACAAAGGAACATGCATATTACTCAGAAGACTTAAGTTACTTAGTGTGTCATCTACACACACACACACTGACGCCTGTGAGTCAATGTGTACATGTGTGTGCATTTGTGTAACACAGGTAAGCATCATTGACTTGACTTACAGTTAACAAGCTCGCAATGACTTTCCAGTCTTCTGATCCATGAAGCTCAACAAGCTTCTTCAACTTCTCATCCTGCAATAAAAAAAGACTTTAAGGTTACAAACTTCACTTAAAGTAAAGAAAGAAGCATCATATCTGTTCTGAGTTGGATGGTGTGTGTGTGTGTGTGTGTCCCTGTGTGTACCTCTTCACGTGTCCAGCGTGTTTTGCCGAGGTGGCGCTTCCCTGACTTGGCCAAAGATCCATCATAGTCATGTTCATACATCTCAGTCTCCTCGTCATCCTCCTCACTACTGTAAACACTGGAATGAGAGAGAGGGGGGGAGGAGTTAGACAGCGGTAAAGATTATGTGAGCAAGCGGAGCGCAAATTGATAGAAATAATAGGAAAATAAATGCCAACCATTTTCCAAACTACTCCCTAATCATTTCTTTACAGAGTACATAAAGAATAAAGAAGTCAGCCCACTCTTTAACTCATCAGGTGGCAACACAGACAGAACCAGTCATTCTTGAAGGTTTGGGTACAGGCAGATAGCCAAGACACTCACAAGGGGAGAGAGAGAGAGAGAGAGAGAGAGAGAGAGAGCGGGAGAGAGAGAGAGAGAATGAACAACAGCAAGGAGGGGGGAATGGATGAACAGGTTCTAATGTTTTTGGTTTCCACAGATACTGGGATTGGCACATGTGATCATAATTTCGTGACCCTGGCGTGTTCAGGCCTGCAGTGGCATTATACAGAACATGCATGCTTGCGCACACAGACACACACACACACAGACACACACACACACACAGACACTAGCTAGTTAACCAATCAGGATGCAGAACAGGACAACGTGGGAGGCAGGTAGGGTACTGATGTCCTATAAAGCAACAGGTGAACAGGAAACCCACCAGATCTGTGTGTGTGTGTGTGTGTGTGTGTGTGTGTGTGTGTGTGTGTGTGTCTGTATAAGCACAAGGATCTGCAGTGGATTGTCTTCCTTGTTTTTGACCATTTGCTTATATGCACAACATCCCCATGTGGTCCAAAGCAGTAAACACTGAGAAATATTTAACCTTTAACATTTAAACCATCAAACCTCAACAGAAGAACTTTGACTCCATATAAGAACGAAATGTTACTGAGAACATTATGCACAGGACACAGAGGGGCACATACAAAAATAATTTGGCATGTTTTCTATTTTTGTGATTTGTTGTAATGACCATGATGACTAAAGCGAGCCGTGAGAGCGTGTAGGCAGGCAGCCTGTCTCTCCGTGCACGCACCGAGTGACAACAAGAAGCTACACACAACGCAACTCTCTGACTTTACAAACATTACAGCCGCAGTTTCCAGAGCGCGTCCATCGCTCAGAGAAACTACAGTCACTGCAAGTTTTTAGAACAGATTTAATTCAAATAAAAACATTACTGTGATGTATACGATCCTTAAACGATAAAAAAAGACTGACAACGCTCAAAGACCCGCGAATATTCGTCAAAGCTGACGAAGAGAAACTAAAATTGGTCTTAAAGTTGTTTATTCCAATACACACGGGCCATCGAATAGAACAGAATAGAATAGAATAGAATAGACAAGACCGCGCGTTGAGTCATTCTCTCTCGCATTGAGTCATAACTCTTTTATTACAGCGCGGATTAAGATGTCCACGCACTTGTTCTTATGCACCGTGCTGCACGCGCCTGTCCACCCGCCTAATTGCATCAATGCGTGTATCTGTACGAGACAGAGAGCGCGAGAGGAGAGGGAGAGGGAGAGAGAGAGAGAGAGAGAGAGAGAGAGAGATAGAGAGAGAGAGAGAGAGAGAGAGAGACCCCTTCTCTGTCTCGCCACTGACAGCGGCGCGAGGAGCGCACATGCCAGATGACCACCACCTGTCATGAGCGCGCGCCACGCCGCTTCAGCACAACAACAACGTAACTAATCCACACACATGTGAATAAGACCATCGACTGTTTCAGCCAAAGTGACCAAGCGCTATTCACTTTAGCTGCTGCGCGTGCAACAGACGTGATAGCAGATCCACGCGCACAAAAAGGGATGAACAACTAAAAGGGGTAAATATGGAGAGAGAAGTAGAGTTAGAAGGCTAAAGAGTGGTAAAGTGTGAGTGAACCTACCTGTTTCTCGGCCGCCGGGTCATGTTGAGGTCTGGAGAGCGGCTCGCAGGTTGCGCTGAGCTCTTACTTTCGCTATGTGCGTAGGTTTTGTTCTGCCGGCGAGGAGGCAGGTTGACATTAATTTAAAAGAACTGACTCGACCACCGCGGCTCCTCCCACCTCGTCCCGGTTAATTTGGCGCTGCGCCTCACTGCGCATGCGCGGGTGAACACTTATTGCAGTGCTGCGTTCAAACGCTCTCCGATAATGTGCGCAACTGGAGAAAGTGCAACCGGAGAGAGTTTTGTTTTCGGGATGACCACAGGCATGACTCTTACAGGACGGATGTGCTCTGACACGAGGGACACATTAATATCGCCTGGCAGTAGCGTTCATACATATGTAAACCTATTAAAAATAAACATTGAATGACCAAAGTACAACTTTAATTGATTTATCACGGACACACTTTCATTTAACATCATACATTTATCAGATAGAAAAGTTGGACGAATAACATACTGGCGACATCACATTACATTAGACCATTCGCATTATAACGCACTTCAAAACAAATCCTGCAGTATATGGTTGAGACAGTTGGATTAACACATATCTGACCCATAGTCAACAACATGGGGTCATGTTTAAACCCACAAAGGTGAGGTGAACAGCGGGGCCGTGTTCGTACAGGTGAACACAGTAAACCCGGTAACTATGGCCAGGAGCGCACAATGCCTGAGTAGGGCGAAGTCAAATTTCCTAGGGGCTCTTGAAGGCAACACGTACAGTCGAGCGCGTTTTGCCAGCCTGACCGCGCTAAACTCTCTATTGTCAACACATTTTAAGAGTTACTTCTCTTTTCTTCTGTCGAAAAGGAGAAGGAAAAGGGGCTATTGTGTGTGGAACATGTAAACAATGAGTTTGATGCGAGGAGGGCGAAGTTGAATGCTTTCTCTCCGCGGGTACCTGACCTTGGAGTGTCTGCTGGTGTAGAATACAGATGTTTCTATAGTGATAAGGATTGAGACCTGGCTTTTATCATGTGGTCATAAAATGAGCTGTTAGCCTGCACAAATAGAAAGTAAAAGAAATGAAACCACGTTGGTGGAGATTTGGCGCGCACATTTTGTGCAATAACTACTTCAATATTATTCACGTTTCCATTTGTCTTCATGCTGCCATTTTAGTTTCTTGTTTCAGCTTGCCAAATAATTTAATGGATTTAAATGTCTTCATAATACACAATATCTAATTTATGAGCAAATTCAGCCTGTTTTACAACCAGCTTGTGTCAAAGATGTGTAATAAATGAATGTGTCTGCCATTGTTGTATTGAATTCCCTATGTATCCCTCTTGAATACGAAATTATTATTGTTGTTTTGTTTTGTTTTGTTTGCTTTTTGCGCCAGGTCACTCATCAGCCATTCAGTAAGGGAGGAAGGCGGGTTAAGGCCTTTTTTTTTTGTAAAAATGTGTCTTCTCATTATATTAGGTCCTCCATATGCGACCGTATTGTCTTGGTCACTTGTAATTATCATCACCCCAGAACAGCCTATTGTCCCTGAGCAGTCATCATGGTGGCCTGATAAGAGGCTGCACAGACAATCAAGGCAGGGACTGCACATTTTACTATTCTTTTCGATACAATAATATGGACAGAGTGCTCACTGAAGCACAGTTAGAAATGTGAAGACTTAGATTGCTGAAATATGCTGAATTGGAGCACAGCATGCCAGTTGCCATGCATGTGTGTGTTTTGCTCATAGTCACGAATTCCACAGAGCTTCATTTGGTTTAAATGTTATAAATTTGCAGTCCAAAGTTTGACGTCACTACGTCACTCATCGATACGACTGTTAGTGCCACTACATCTACCTGCAGGCTGTGATATGATGTATCAGTTGCCTGGTTGCAATCACCTGTAGGCTACAGATCCCATGGAGATATGCACACCTGTGTACACAGGCATTGTTGGAAACATTTTGACTCAAGGAGCTGGTACCTCTAGCTACAGTCACACTTTAATTAAATGGCAGTTTCCATTGTCATATAAATTGTAACACATATGGAATATTATGTTTTGGTTTGATATTTAATGATGTTATATTGACAGTACCCATTGATATTGATGGTACCCAAGCACAATGTGCATTCTTTACAATACCAAACCAATCTTTATGCACTGGTGAATGCCTATGTCCACTCACACACTAGAGGTATTTGTGTATGTGAGCATACTTTATGAATGTGTATTGTATGTATCTTTAGCTTTCATGCAACTGTCTTTGTTCTGCCCAGGCCCCTTAATGTATCTTTTCCCTCGAGGGTAATATTAAAAACTACATCTTGTTATCTGAAACCAAATTGAAGCACAGGAGCCAGGGTATGCAAATACCCTATAGTAGGTTGAGCAGGAAGCCCAGGTTCCATTGAGTCTTAGCTGGAGACATTTGCATGGGCGCGATTGGACAGGTTAAGGGCAGGTATTGTAAAGGTGCCCCCTTTGCAAAGCATTGTGTGCACAGGTTGGTTCATTTGAATGATTTTTAATGATGGCCCCCAGGCTTGAGATATCATTCCACCAGGCTTTCAAATCTAATGTTTGGAAGACCAAACAGATGTGTATTGTTACGTGTGTGCGTGTGAGTGTGTACGTGCCTGTGTCTCTGTGTCTCTGTGTCTGTTTGTCTGTGTGTTTGTGTACTTAAAGACCTGCATTGGGGGAGGGTTGATCTCAAGTCAAATAGTTAGTGAATGGGATCCTGTGTAGCTGTATGGTTGAATAAACCCTGAGTTGACTGACTGCCAATAATGACTTAGGCTTACATGTACATCCAATTTTCACATTGTTTGTATTTTCCTCTAGGTGTCAGAAATCCAGCAATCACTATCTAAAGCCTGATTTCGCAAATTTCATCACACACAAATGTTACACAGAAATGCATAATAATACGTAATAAGTAAGTAAGTAAAATAGTTGTTCGAAACAATCTACTTTTCTTGGGTTCTTTATTAGAAATGTGTCATTCCGACTTTTTTGCCAGTTTTTTCCCAGTGCAGACCCAAAGTTGAATTTCTCCTCTGACTTTGGTGCTGTGTGTCTCCATGTCACAGACAGCCAGGGGCATCGGTTTTGCATTTTCTCCGGAGGTGTGTTCCTGTGAAAGAGTCTTCCAATGATACTTGGTGCCCTTAGCAAATTATGTAAAGCATTACCTCATACACACGGCCAACTTGTGGAATAGACTTTACCCCTAACCACATACACATGTGCTTTGTTTTCCACAATTAAACCAGGATTAGTCTGTTTACAGATTCACTGTTGTTGTGAGATTTGCAATGGTTTGCTTTCACTTGCTTTCATCTAGTTTATATCCCCCGACTAACCTGACACTGTATCCCCCTAGAATAAGTTATATTTTAGTTCCAGATGCAAGAATTTGTGATTGAATGCAAACAAATGAATTTGATCACTGAATCAATCTAAATTCTACATTCTTTAAACAAAACACCACTCTACTGATCCGCTCATCCTTCGGCCAATCTGTTCTTCCATCTGTTTGATCCATCGGTGTAATCTGCTATTCTTTTAGAAATCTGTCTGGTTTACCACTTACCGCTCATTCACTCTTTCATAATTGATTCACCGCAAATTTGTCTAGGTAAAGAAAGCGTATGTTAACAGCTTAAAAGCCTCAATCTGTTGCATATGTAAATACAGACAATGATGATGTCACACATGTGTGGATTTGTGTATTTCAATTACTGCTAAACAACTGCAGTGTATGGGATGAGATTATAACGTGCTTTAATGCGGAGACTGGTGCATTCAATTACTTTTCACTGAGGCAATATGTTCCATCTCCATTACATATCAGGTGCTGTTTGTTGCCTTTGGTTTGAAAGTGTCCTAGAAACATTTCAGTGATGCAGAGGAAGAAGTTCCCTGCCTCTCACCTGTGTGACCCTAAAGTTTGTTTGTGCCTGTTTGTATGCATGTGTACATGTTCCATGTGTGCACGTGCGGTGGTTTATTTTGATATAAAACTTCAAAAAAGCAGGAAGTGGAATTTTAACAGGGGAGACCTCCACCCACTAACAAACGCGCACACACACACTCATGTACACACAAAGATAAAACTTGCCGCACACAATAACAATACACATCAATTGACATTTCCTACCCAGTGATCCCCCCCCCCCCTTCTCTTCCTACTAACCTCTGTCAATCTAAACTGTTCTTTGTCAAACTGCCAGTTGCAATATGAGCCATTGACAATGAAAAGGTCTTTAGAATTACCTAAGCAGGCGTCTTTCTTTACTCTGCTCTATTTTTAGGTGGGGGAGACACACCAAACCTCATATTTCATTTCATTTTGCAGATGTGCCAGTGTATCCTTTTCCTGCATCAACGGTGGTATCAGATTATCCTGTGTGACATTTTCATCTTCCTCTCATTCATCCACACACAGACTTCTGTCGATCTTGCAATGTGTAAAACACCACTTACAGCACACACACAGTATATCCCCACTCCATGCATTGTAGAAAGATATGTGCAAAGACCAAGTCACAGTTAAACGTTTGCATAACCATGGACAGAGAGCACACACCGACACAAACAGGGGCACCCACATCTTACTTTTTTCTTTTGTGGTAGACAGGCTACAGCTTTCTTGTGATACAAAGATTGTAGGAAAAAGTGATGTCACTCGTTGCGTGTGTGTGTAGTGTGAATCCAGACAGGCTGGTCTCTAATCAAAGAGCATAACCTTCGACAAAGATATTTTAGACAATACCACCCCAAGATCACAGGTGGGATTGGAAAGTGTGCGCGTTTACTCCGCGCTTCTCTGCACTTCACATGACCTCTTTAACTGAAATGATGTTCTCAACGCAAAGAGAAACACAATCTTTAAATCGCTCTGTTTTTTCTGTTCTTGCTTTTTCACGTAATGAATCACTCAGACAAAAGCTTTATTCTGTGTATGACTGCGTGCAGGCATTCATCATCATCCCCACAGCAGGAGCAGCAGCGTCCAGGATGTTAATGTATTATTCAAAGGCAGGGCAGATGTGACATTCAAGCATTTATTAACAAAAACTTTCACTGCTCCGCTCCAAGTTAAATCTTATGTGTGGTGGCATTTCCTTCTGCTCCCTTTTCAGAATGTATAGTCAAACAACTGTGCTGCTTAAAACAGTGTCAGGCCATAAAGCTACTTAAATACACAACAGTGAAGTCATCAAACTAGTAAAGTTACAAATTTGATGCCATCCAGACTAACAAAGTTACAACAGTGATGTCATACTTAGACATTACTAAATGTAGTTCACCTTGTCCATCTTGAACATGGTGATTCATGCAGCAATGTAGGTCACCATCACATTTATTCACAATAATTGTTAATTATTATCGGTTCAGAAAACATAAACTGAGAGGGGATCAGTTATTCTCTCTGCTGGATTGTACAAAATGTAAATTTGTGTCGGGCATCAGATCCCAGATCAGCCATGTGGACGGCACCGCTACCGGAAGTTACGTCATCGAATACATAAAACTTAATTTTTATTTTATTTTATTTGCTATAATATAGTAACTTAGACTAAAGTTTAGTTAACTGACATACAATCTGCATGTTTATTTAAATGTATTTTTGTTTCCCAGGCTGAAGAGTCGCCTCTAATCAGCCTGCTGTTGTAGTTCCACAGCAGTGAGACACACGCTGCAGCAGCAGCCTTTGAGCCGACAGAAGACAAGACGTTAACACAATGTCTCGGCACAGAAATGTTCGAGGTTATAACTACGACGAAGGTAGATAACATGAAGTGAATGTTGACTCTTTAAACCTCGGGGCGAGGCCTCAGTCTGCTAAACGCGTTAGCCGCGGAGCTAACGGCCACTGTGTTGACCGTAGCTGAGGCAGCACGCTAACTAGCTAACTTAGCTGGGGAGATAAGGTTGCTGTCGTGTCACTTAACACCCAAAACGTCAACATGTACTTTACACCCCACAGTGGAATAGTTAATTAAGTGTGTTTAAAACTTAATATCACGCGTCTACACACAATAAAATGTGTAGTTTGGCACAGTTAGCAGTGGTCAGCTAGCTTGCTAAGTTCCAGCGTTGTTTTCACTGAGTTGTTTTGCTTTGTGTCTAGTTGCTGACTCAGCTTCCACAAAGAGCTCATTCTCTCCTCTTTGCACATTGTTGTTGTGTTTGTTGGTGTGAACAACATACATTCTTAACTTTAATCGTATTTCCTCAGACTTTGACGATGATGACTACGGGCACTCAGTGGATGATGACTTCTGCATATCACCAGCAACAGGTTGGAATGAATGGATGAATGAATGATTATAGATTGGTGTCATCTAGCTACTACACTCTATAGAAGATAGACGATCACCAGTACAGTCAACTAAAGAAAGTGATTTAAAATAAGATGTTGTGTACTGTCCTCTAATTACTGATAAAACATTGACTTCATCAATAAAGACGTTGCCAGCAATCGGTCTGAATGAAAAGGTTTCCGTGTAACGCAGCTGCACAGTTCATCTATTCACGGCAAGAGAAGCAAGCGCCGACGGTGGAACCTCTAGAAGAGGAAGAGTTCGAAGATGAGGAGCCACCTATGTCGCCTACCGTCAGCCACAGCCTCGACCCTCTCGATCAAGGTAAGGGCTCCATTTTAAATCCACACAAAATAGACGACCTCTGACCCTTCACCCTGAAGATCCCAAACGTGTTGATGATATAAATGTGTTCTCTCTCTCTCTTTCTCTGTAGCCAAACTGTTCTCGTGTCTGGACCAAATGCGAGCTGTTCTGGGAGACACGGTGCCAGACTCGGTCCTCAGCCAGGCGGCCGTAAAATGTGGTTTTGACCCACAGAAGGCGCTGGATGCGGTCCTGTCTGATGGCACTAAACCAGCACCGGGCACCAATGAAGAGATGACATCTGTATCGACAGCTGCCCCGGAGAAAGAACCGCTTCCTCAGAGAACCAAAAGAGAGTCCCTCACTGCCCCGCACACAGAGAAAGGTACGCCTGAAGTAGTTGTTGTGTTGTGTTTGTGGCTTTTTTAGGGTTTTTTCTATTATTATTTACACACAAGATAGACAGAAAATTGGATCAGCTTTTATTTCATTTCATTACACATTTGCATTCAGAATATTCAGCAAAATTCAAAAAATTTAGTATTATTCAGTATTCAAAGTCTGGTTGTGAAAAGCCTCTTTAGTTTATCACAGAACAGTGGAGGAATCTGATTATTTAAGATTAAAATTAGCCATGTAAATCTTTAATAAACATTACAGGTGGTGTTTGACTGTTGGGTAACATATTTAAACTTAAAACAAATACATGTGTTTGATAAAATGCCTTTTTTCTTTTCTTTCCCTCCTTGTTCATGGTTCATCTCTGGTCTCCTCTCGATCTGCTCCATGGTCGTCCTCCCTCCTCTCGCCAACTGCAATTGGCTTTTGTAAGGTAAGGAGCTTCTCACACAGACATTGCATCCAAGTCACACAGACCTCAGACAGATGGGAGCGAACACACACAGCCACGTGCGCCAGCTGGAGCACTGAACTTGCACGACCTCTTGTTTCGACCTAAAACCAACCCAGTGATTAGCAGCTCTGAACGTCAGAACGTTTTGAATCGGGGCACCGGGCCAGGCATTAGCGGCGGCACCAGTCTGATGCAGCTGATGACCAAACATGAGCAAAGTTGTAAGACAAGAGTTGATGACACAGCGCAAGCAATTGCCGGTGCTTCATTAAGGGCTCTCACCACAGGTCCCAGTACCCCCGCCTCCTTGAAGTCGACCCAGAATAGTCTGTCATTGGGAACATTGGCCTCTTTAAACATGTCTGCAGCAACTCAAAGCTCTGCTCCCCCTGTCAACCCTCCCTCCCTCCTTGCAGTTTCATTGAGTGGCTTGTCACTAAGTAACCCCAAAGTTACAGCTGCAAGCTCTTCTGTCGCTCCCCCCCCTGGGTTCACAGGTCTTCGCTCTGTCCTCCACACCAATCTCTCCTTAGGCACAGGGGCCGGAGGTAAAGCCATAGTGGCTGATCCTAAGAAAAGCCCATCGCTGGCTGATCTAATCCAGGACCATTCACACCGCAGCCCGACTCTCGATAGTTCCTTCCCTGCTCCACAGAGCAGCGTTAGTTCTGAACAACACCAGGTTATAACCACACCCAAACAAATGCTCTCGCTGTCTCATCTCGCATCACAGCACCAAAATAAGGAGGCATGCTTTCCTTCTCAATCACAAAACACCGAAACACACAGGCGGTCCCCTCCTAAATCTACCAGCCTGGCTCCACTGTGCCCAGGTAGGCCGCTCTCGCTGTCTCAGCTGGTCCTGCAGCATCAAGTCAAGGATTCCTTTGCGCGTCGTCAAACCATCAGTGCAGAATCGGTGGGAAACGTGGCCAAACAGCCACCGGGCCGCAGTGCGGTTCTCTCATTGTCACACTTGGCTTCTCAACACCAAAGCGAAACTTCAAACGCCTCAAACAGGTCAGAATACTCCCTCGCATCGCTCCTTTCATCGAGCAAACCAGAGAGGGCTGATGTGTCGGCAAACACTTTGGCTGGCAGTGGAGCTAAAAGAAAGCTCCGCCCTGAACCAGACCACAAAAACTCCAATATAGATTTGAGTGCGCTCATGGCCCAATCGCCTGTAGTGGGTTCTCATCACTGCGACTGTGACTTATTGCCCAGTCCGTTTGCGTCGGGTTTGGATTCATCAGTGTTTGCAAAACCGTCAGTATTTGGCATTACCTTGTCAACCCAAGGCCCCAGCCTGCCCAAGAGGAAAAAGAGTGTGATGAAGGGCAAAATGAGAGGTCAGAGGAAAGAGAGAGGTCACCAGGCGCTCCTGTGTCGCCCACACGCCCAGCAAGTCATGTCCAACGAGCCACACACCCCTCTCTCCCCAATCGCACCTTTCCTCTTCGACACGCCGTCACCTGATGACGTTGTCCGAGCCAATCAGAGGAAAGCTTTCACCAGGTAGAGCAATGGCGCTCACATTAAAGCCTGAACTAAACTGTAACCAGGTCGGTGCTAAATCATCTGAGTGGATTAGATCCTGGGGTCTCGCTGGTTACATGACTTTTCTTCGCGTGCAGAACAAAACTCTGGGGACCAACCAATGCTTGATAATGCTGGCTGCTGACCTCAAGCTTCATTGATACAGCAGGGTCAGCCAGCAGGTCAGCCAGCAGGTCAGCCAGCAGGTTAGCCAACAGGTCTTATGATGCTGAACGAGTCTCAGTTTCTCCCGGCAGCTTGAAACAAATCACATCGAAGAAACTTAAAACAGATGCAAAGTATTTTAAGAATGTTTAGTCAGTTTACTTTAGTCATTTATTGCAGGTTCACTTTTTTGTACTTTTTAACTTTGAGTCTATTTTTCTACGCTTAAGCTATTGACTTTTATTCAACATTTTTTGTATGAGAGTAGTTAGATTTTATCCAGGAAAGATCCAAGAAAGATTATGTAAGAAAGATTAAAGTGTATGTTTTGGCGCAGCCTCTTCTTTTTTTTTAAAGTTGTAGCTGCATCCCCGCTGCCTCAGCAGAGGAAAAGAGGTTGACTTAGTGTGCAGGTGTGCTGCAGCTATTGGAATATGGATCAGTTAACCATTGTACTGGTTTAGTGCTGCCTGCATTTGAGATCATGGGGGGCACACACTTTGGTTTAGAGGACACCTGGTGATTTTCCCATGAGTGAGTGCGCACACACACACACACACACACACACACACACACACACACACACACACACACACACATGAACACACACACATGAACACACATACCAGAAAAACTCTTTTAACTTTTTTTGTTTAATACCGATCGTAAACGATACTAGACTTTGAGGCTCTTGCACGTTTTGAATTTTACCGTGTACAAATTGTATTTGCGTGTGTTATCACACACTTCCAGAGCTTTATCTGCCGATTTTGAAATAAAGATGACTTAATTTATCTTCTTTGAATACGCCTCTGTCTGGGCGTGCTCTGTGTGTGTGTGTGTGTGTGTGTGTGTGTGTGTGTGTGTGTGTGTGTGTGTGTGTGTGTGTGTGTGTGTGTGTGTGTGTGTGTGTGTGTGTGTGTGTGTGTGTGTGTGTGTGTGTGTGTGTGTGTGTGTGTGTGTGTGTGTGTGTGTGTGTGTGTGTGTGTGTGTGTGTGTGTGTGTGAAGTAAGTCTATTCAATGCAAGAATGTTTGATTCAAGTATGTTTACATGCATTAACCGTCATCATGTTGTATTTGAATGCCAGTTATCTATCTGGTGCAGTGGCTGTATATTTTTTTTTAGGTTAACTCTTTTCTTAGGACATCTCCCCCTTTGAATGTGAGTCATTTGTTATGGTTTGAAATGAGCAACCAGGCACTAAAAGGACAGAAATTTGAATTGGGCTGAAAAGAACTGTTTGATTGTTAATAGATATCATCAGAAAGTACTATCTCAAAGTGTGTGTGTGTGTGTGTGTGTGTGTGTGTGTGTGTGTGTGCTGAAATGAACCCTGCACTGGTAATCCTGTAAGGGTTAATTAAAGGCTTCTCTTGTGACAGGAGGAAAGTTATTAGGGCCTTTTTTAAACTTTCCGTAACACTTAGTCATTTTCATGCAGCACCTTATTTTTTGCAGAATGTGTGGAGCGTCTTTGGACAGAAGGGGTAGGGTTGTGTTGGGTTTGTGTTAGATGTGTGTGTAAACTTTATACAGGTGCAGAAAACAAGTGAATGGGACCCTAAGGGTGTCAAACATAGACTGGTGTGCCTGAGGGAGGCAGTAGATAATAGAGGCCTTATAGTGGTAATGATGACAAGTCAAACATTAGGAGTCAAACCGGTTTCAGAGTGTACACGGAGTCACGGTAGCATAATGATGTTTGCAATGATTGGTTATCTTTGGGATTCTGCGGTCAGGAAGTTTGGCAGAACATCTGAGTGAAGATACCAATCCTGTTTTGCAATTGCTGCACTGACATTAACGCGTCCATGTCCAGCAACTGTTGGCCTGTTGTCTTAAGACGAGCCGGTGTGTGGGTTTGAGCAGGAAGCTGCACTCTGGATGAAAATGTCACACCAAGCACACACACGTCGCCTCAGCACGGCAGCCGATCACCTTATCCTCTGTCTCTCTCTCTCTCTCTCTCTCTCTCTCTCTCTCTCTCTCTCTCTCTCACTCACTCGTACCACCTACGTAGGAAAAATCTGATCATGTCTCTTTGCTTTCACAGCTTTGTCAAAGGCTTTGACAGATCAAGTCTTTCGTCTGTACAGGCTCTGCATGTTGCACAAACACTGTTTTGTCGCATTGTGGTACAAACGCTGGAAAAACAAAACCTTTCAAACTCGCTGGAAGTGGCTAAAGTATGGCATTGATGTTACCTTTTTGTGCTGCTGTGGTGTATTTATAGAGAAAAAAAAGCCATAAAGTTACAGAGTGAATAATAAAGGCGGCCAAATTGAACAGATGGAAATGGTTGCAGCAGCACCGTTCTCAGAAAGCGTTCAAGGGTTTTGGCTGGAAAAGGCACAAAGTATAATATGATACACAGACAAACCTCAGCTCATATAAAGTGTTTGCTTTCTGGTATTGGCTTGGCACCACAACAAAGCGGTGTCTCTGTATCTCCAATTAGCTGCAGTGTGGTCGAATGAGATGTGATCTGTATGTGAACAGCTACCTTAGTGTGTCCAGTGTCCCTGCTTCAGAGTGGCAAAGACTCTCTATGGTTAGAGTGTGAGAAAGTTTCAAAAACATGACAAGCAAAGCGGTTTTTCAGATTAGATTTAGTGACGGTATTCTGTAGTTTTGAGAAGTTACATTTTAGTTACATTTTCAGTTCAGGCGGTGTGAGCCAGAGTTCTCAGGGTATTTGGGGTGAGTCAGTGTCGACAGATGAGTAGGCGAGCGAGGGCTACCAGATATCGCTTAAAAGTTCTGGTTGTGTGCATGCGCGTGTGTGTGACTCATCCTGAAAGGGGGTCAGGCGAGACCTCTGAGCTTTTCCCTTCATCTCCACTCCTAAGTGCACGTAAATCATTAAATTAGTTTCTGTCGTTTTCTAAATGTGAATGCAATAGCAGGTGAATCAGAAACCGCCTCCCAATGTACCACAGAGTCCAGATGCAAACAAATACTAGAGTATATCAGGTGATTTGTGTGTGATGACGCTCTAAACGTGCCTTGTGTGTCACACCTCACGTCAGAAATGGCAAAGTTCTTGGAAAAACAACTTTTCCCACAGACTCGATCCTTTTGCCTCAGGTATTCCTAAATCCGTCAAATATTTGTTTCCCCCTTCTTTGTGTTGCTCTTTCTTTCTGAATTTACCTATGCATACACATTAACTCTGTAGCGGCCTCAAGTGGCGGGAAACTGCACAAACCAGCTCCAGATATCCACTCGAGTGTGATACAATGCCTATTTAATAAAAGTCAAATAATAAGAGACATGTAGAGGTGTAAATGATTTGAAAACACCTCCAGTGCCTGCTCTCTCCATTTCCTTCTCCCTCTCTTTGCACAGGCACCATGCTATCATTACTCCCCTCTCTCTCTCTCTCTCTCTCTCTCTCTCCCTTCACCCGCTCTTTCGCCATGTTATTCTAACTTTGCTTGCAGAATTGACTTCATTCAGAGGGTGGTGGGCAGGGGGATGGGGGGGAGGGGGGGGGGGGCGTTATTTGCATATCCTGGGCTGACTCCTCTTATCCTGTGCTCAGTTGAGCCCTCGGGCCAAGGCGTACAAATGAGTCACCGGCTCCTGCACACGGCAAAGGGACCCTTACACCAGAGAAATCCTGGATGGGAGGATGCCAGCTATTTACCTGCCAGTCAAAACAGTGTTAGGAGATCCTGCTCCGAGCATCTGTACCTGCTCCCACTGAGGAGTTGTTGACAGGCTGCTCCCCCCTCCTCCCCCCTCTGCTAAAGCTGCCTCCAGGGGTAGCCCAAAACTGAGCTTGCAAGTTGGTTGTTCGCAAAGGTGATGCAGTGTTTAGATAGAGGAACGTGCTCGCCAGTAAAAGCAGGGGTTGGTGATTGCTCAAGAGCCGTAGGGAGAATGAGTCTGTTTCACCTGGGGAAAAACTAAAGATGTGAAGATCTGAGAAGAAAAGGGAAAAACAAAAAAAACCCATCAGGTGGTTGGTGGTTAACTCCAGATAGTTGAGTAGTTTTGATGTTGTGGTGTGTTTTAGCTGTGACACAGGTGGGAGAAAGTTCCACGGCACCGTGCCGCGCCGGAGACAAGTCGGGGCCGCCAGCTGCAGGAAGAACACAAGTTCCCCAGAGAATATACTTCTTCTCTATCTGATATTGTTGATGACCGCAGGAGCGATAACGCTAATGAAGAGCAGATTTAGCGATAATGACCCGTGACTGTTTCAAAGATGCCATTTAAGATCGATTAATCCGTGTGGAAGCATCTGTTAAAAAGTAGCTGAGGGCCTCATGTCAGACTAATCGTATCCAGAATCAGGCTGTTGACATAGTTACACATGCGTCTTCACAGCCAGAAGGCCTTTTTGCTGCTGGTTCCTCTCCACATTTCAAAATGCATGCAAACCTGTTTGTGGGGAATAAAGAAGTACGTATGTAACTTTATCTATCAGTGTTTCACAATGAGAGGGACTTTTTGTTGTTGTCTCTTAATGCAGCGCCAGTCATTTAGAGAATGCCTGGTTAGAGAAAGTTCACTAATAATTCAGTGGAATCGCACCTCGTCTTTACCCATCCCAGGTTGTCTGTTAGCCGCCGTCGGTGTGTTTTTAATAGTGAATTATCTATGTAAAGCATATGGAAGTGCACACAACGGTTGAAGATTAAAAAAAAACATAACTGCACTCAAACAAGTTGATGGAGTGATAAAACTGAATCCCACCAACCGATGCTGTTCTTGCCTCATAAAACAAAGTAGTGCAGTTACATAATTTGCTTGCCGTGTTTTTACAAGTGACCATAAGAGATAAAAGCAAAAGGTGCTGGGATGTGAGGCAACAATTGGGCCATTTTGTGCGTAAGTGTGAGTCTGTTGGGTTGATAAAACACACTTTGACTTCCTTTTGCACTTCACCAAGATGACACCTTTTTTGAAAAGAATCATTGTGTGAAATGCTGCGTCACACTGCTCTATTTTACGCGGGGCTTGCGAGGCAACGGCCACTTCTGAAATTAACCCTTTCTGAACCAGGATGTCGAAGCGCGGCGTGCAGGAGGTTTGGTTGTGCAGCCCGAGTCTAAATGAATCAGAAGCGGGTCGCTATGACTGCGACTGCCGGCCATTTGGGACTGGGATGACACAGCAGCGGCCTAAGCAAGTATCGCTCCTGCAGAATACGGACTCCCTATCAGATCGAAGGCGCAGAATGCAAATGATTGCGTCACGAGATCACACGTTTAACGTATAGACTTTCTCATGCCAGGAAAGCACCTAACTACGAGCAGAGAAATACAGTTACACTACACTATGTGTTGTTGTTGCGGTTCCTTTCTTCAGGCCCCTTTTAGGATTCAGGGGGAACAATCATCACCTGGATGAGCTCCAAAACCTGGCGTCAGTCTGTCTGTCTCACTCTTTGTTTAGTAGTTGTGTTTGTGTTTTGTTCCTATTAAATATTTAAACTCGTGTGATCTCCCTCCTTGTTTGAAACTGCATTAGATGTCTGCGATGCCGTTAACACACACACACACACACACTGCTTATTGATTTTGCATGATTCTGATGGCTGCACAGTCGGCTTTAATGTCAAGCAGCCACCAGATGATCAAATGTGTGGTGAATCTGAAGATACAGTAAATGTTCTTGTGGGACAATGTCATTGTTGATTGTAGAATTGTTTAGTTTATTGGTGAATTAAGGACAAATGCCTGCATGGATGAACAAATGAACGTACATGTGTGTTTCTTGTGTTCCCCTCAGCTAAAAGCAGAGATGTGGCTCAGAATAAGCTGGACTCCGAAATTCTGCCCAAAGTGGCTCGTATGACCATCTCTGGCAAGAAGCAGACCATGGGCTTCGATGTTCCCAGGTACTCAACGCACATCCACATGCAAATACACTCGGTGTGTTAGTGTCTTGAACGAGTTCTCATGAATAAAAAGGCTCGTAGATTTACAATGAAAATCACTTGGCCCTCAGCAAGATTATAATTCTTCCGCCTATTTAAAGGGAAAGCAGTTCACTTTACATGTGGATCACTGACATGATTTGTATGTAATTTAACTTGCTTACGTCGTCTCCTCAGCCCGGGGGAGAATGGCTCTGTACGCCGAGGAGGCAGCCCCGAAGAGGCCGCCTTCACACCCGCTGTAGAGGCCTCCACCCCCAAACGCCCCGAGACCCCGTCCAAGGGGTCAAACGGAGACGAGCCCTCTGCGATGACCACGCCGGGCCGCACCCCTGGAAAGGCCAAACACCAGATCAACGTTAAAGCCGAACTGGAGAAGCGGCAGGGGGGCAAACCTCTGCTCAATTTAGTGGTTATAGGTAGGAAACATCCACAGCAAGTTAAACACACACACACACACACACACACACACACACACACACACACACACACACACACACACACACACAGAGAGAGCAACCAGGTGATTTTAATTGAAGTATGCCTGACAGTCTGATCACTACACAGAGGCAGGCTAATATCTTCTGCCACATGTTTCTATTAATAAAGACTTGTCATATCAAAAGCTCCACATCAAAATCCCCAATGTCATTTACCGTCTGATCTTTCACACGCAGTTCGGCATTCACTCTTTATTGGTTTGATCTGCTCTGTTTCTGGTGTGTGTGTTCTAACACCGAGCTCACTTCAGCGTGGTGCAGTTGCAAAATCGGAGTTTCTTCTCTGTTGCAGCAGAAAAAGTGACCCGGTAGTTTCAGAAGTGCAGATGATTCTAGTTTCCCACTGCCTGTGAAACCTTTCGTTTTACCCACCCCCCCTCCCCTCCCCCCCCTCCATCCTCCATCCTTATTCCCGTTTCTGTCTCTCTCACTCTTGTGCAACGCCGGGTCTTTCCTTCTCCTGTCTGTGGCTTCCCCTCCGCCGCCTCTTATCTCCTCTCCCTTTCCTCATACCTGTCACGTCTCTCCTGTGAAGCTCTTCCTCTGTCTCTGCTTATCATCATCCTCCTCTTACGAACCTACACCACGTCCTACACTCTGTCTATCAGCAACCAAATTCTCATTATCCTCCCCCCCCTCCCCCGCTTTTTTCTTGGCTGTCTGCAGGTCATGTGGACGCAGGAAAGAGCACGTTGATGGGCCACCTGCTTTATCTGCTGGGCAACGTCAACAAGCGCACCATGCACAAGTACGAGCAGG
Organism: Genypterus blacodes; assembly: GCF_046128005.1. Classification (NCBI taxonomy): domain Eukaryota; kingdom Metazoa; phylum Chordata; class Actinopteri; order Ophidiiformes; family Ophidiidae; genus Genypterus; species Genypterus blacodes. The sequence continues at coordinate 164,453 of NW_027467003.1, read as the reverse complement.
AGTCCAAGAAGGCGGGCAAGGCCTCGTTCGCCTACGCTTGGGTTTTGGACGAAACCGGCGAGGAGAGAGACAGGTACAACTACGTTGAAAAACATTACATGTTGATCATCTTCAACGCAAAGTGGACGTGTTTACATGGTGGGTTCAGGTTCAACTGCGATGTTTTCATTCATCTGCACGGGGAAATTCCCTTTTTGTGAGTGCAGTAGTCGGATTTGGCTACAGAGGCCATGACGCTGGTTGGTATTGAGTGTGATGCAGAATGAGCAAAACGCTTAGACAACTGCACTCTGAACTTTCTTGAGATAACTTTCTATTTGAGACGCAGTTTGCATTCCCTCCTGTGTGCTTTTGGTTTGCCTTTGGTTTGCCTATGTGGTGGGAAAAACAAAGCCGGCAGTCAAAATCCCGGTCTAGTCACTGACTTCATGGGGATGGAGCTTCATCTTGTGAAACATTCTTCACTCGGCAGCTTCCAAAACAAAAAGAATGTGCGAAATTCATCTCTATCTATACAGCAACCTACATTTAAAATCAGGGTTTCCCCACATAGAAACAACTCGGCAAACCATATGGGTTGTTCCCCTTCATCTCATCGTCCCCTGAGTCACTTTCTCTCCTTTGTACAATCTTGTGTGCGCGTCTAAAAAGATCATAGCCTCATAGCCAGTCATGTGCTCTTTGACTGCAGAGGCGTGACGATGGACGTGGGTATGACCAAGTTTGAGACGGCGTCCAAGGTGGTGACCCTGATGGACGCGCCGGGACACAGAGACTTCATCCCCAACATGATCACAGGGGCTGCACAGGTACGCAGAGGATGCACACACACACACACACACACACATGCTCGCTCTTCCACCGACCTCCAAGAGCTCCAAACATCTCATCTCATAACTCATTAACCAGCTAAAGTGGACTCAATTGACCCTTAAAACGAGCCGGAGTGTCTCTGAGCTTGTCAAACCTCTTGCTTGATAAAAAAAATGGCTGCTTCCTTTCTTCCTTCCTTCCTTCCTTCTGTGCTGCACCTTCATCTCGCCGCACCCGTCAGCCTGATTTGAAATTACTCTTGTGGTTTTGGGTGTAGGTACCGCAAGGTGTTTTTTAAGTTAAGGGTGTGTTTGTCTCGTCAGTTTTGGGGCACCGCTGTAATCTCTCCTCTCCCCAGATGACTGTCCTCTTTCACTGTTGCCGTCACGTTCAGCCTCATCATGCTGTGACTAAGCTCTCTGCTATGAGCCCGGCGAGGCTGCAGGAGTTTCACAGCCAGTGAATATCTGCTGTAAAAGTCTAGAGCGCACCTCCGTTCATTTTGAAGCACTTTACTTAAGACTGGGTGATGTGAAATGACACAATGTTTAAGTTTAACCTGAATAATCACGTTTTTAAATGCTTTTAATAAGAAAGCTGGCCTAGTTATATCGTATATTTTTGCTAAAACTTCAGACTTCATTCGTTCTGCTGCTGTGTTTATGGGGAGGCAGTAGCTCAGTGGGTAGAGCTTCCGCTTGGGAACCGGAGGGTCGCCGGTTCGAGCCCCTGCCGAGGTGCCCCTGAGCAAGGCACCGAACCCTCAATTGCTCCCCCCTCTGCGAAGGGTGGTAATGTAATGTAAGTCGCTTTGGATAAAAGCGTCTGCCAAAATGCTCGTAATGTAATGTAATGTAATCTCAATCTCTCAATCTTTATGTGTGTGTGTGTGTGTGTGTGAAAGGTTATTTCATCTCATGCACTCACTCACTTACTCTTTTTCTCTCTCTCTTTCTCTCTCCCCCTCTCTCCATGTCCAGGCCGATGTTGCCGTGCTCGTAGTCGACGCCAGCCGAGGAGAGTTTGAGGCCGGCTTCGAGGCCGGCGGTCAGACCAGAGAACACGCTCTGCTGGTCCGCTCCCTCGGCGTCACTCAGCTGGCGGTAGCCGTCAACAAGATGGACCAGGTCAGTGCAGCAAGCAGGGATGAAGGATTTGACTGATTTGACTAACAACCAAACCAAACTAAACTAAAGTCATTGCAGTGTGTTAGGCTGAAGTTCTGAAAGTTCATTGACTTGATATGTGCTGCGTCTGAGTGTTTGAATTGTGCAGTTGTGTGTTTAGTGTTGCTTTTTGTCACTTGCTTGTGGCTGAAACATTTCTGCGTCAAAGCAGAAACGGTTTTGAAACTCTGCCTCTCTGTGTACATAAACCAGGTAAACTGGCAACACCAACGCTTCAAGGAAATCATTTCCAAACTTGGCCATTTTCTCAAGCAGGCAGGATTCAAGGTGAGTTGGCAGCGAATCATCTCTCAACCACCTCGGGAGTAGATTACTCTGTGTATCAAAGTCATTATCTGTTTCTGTGGAGCGTATTTTCCAGCCTGTAGCCAATTCCTCCCGGCTGTGTTTGACGTGTGTCGATCTGTTCTCTCCAGGAGTCCGATGTCTTCTACGTCCCCACCAGCGGCCTGTCAGGGGACAACCTCACCACCAGGTGTTCTGTGGAAGAGCTCACCTCCTGGTACTCTGGACCCAGCCTGCTGGAACAGATCGGTAAGGCACGCTGGCGTGGGCCGAGCCGCCCGCAGGGTTGGCTGTTGACACTTGGACTCAGGTGTCCCGGCTGCACTGTGTAAAGAATTAAGAATTTGCTGCATGTTGATTTGACATCTGCAGAGAGTGCAGATCTGTGCTGCTCGTTCAGTTCCAGGGAAAGTGATTCATCTCCGCTGACTGCCGCAATTTTGATCATATTCTTTAACTTGACTGGTTTTCACAGACTCCTTCCTCTTTTCACTTTCTTTAATCCCATCTTCTTTTCTGCCCTGTGTGCAGACGCCTTCAAAGCCCCTCTGAGGTCTGTGGAGAAGCCTTTTAGACTGTGTGTCTCTGATGTGTACAAAGGTAAAGACACACATACACACAAACACACACACACACACACACACTCTTAACCTGATTCAGTTTCTTCTTTTGTATGAAACAAACGGCTGAAGTTGCATTCTCTCCCCTCAGACCAGGGTTCAGGCTTCTGTGTCACAGGGAAGATCGAGGCTGGCTACATTCAGACCGGAGACAGAATACTGGCCATGCCTCCCAACGAAACCTGCACCGTCAAAGGTACACTGGTGTGTGTGTCTGTGTGTGTCTGTGTGTGTCTGAGTGGCCTGTTTGCGATGGTGGCTGGTGCTCAATATTTCAGCTGAATTTCTAATTTTTTGTCATGGAGCGTTTCCTCTACAGATGCCATAAGGACAGACAGACAGACAGAGCATTGCAGATTAACTAATCATCGATATTGAAGCTGATTTTTTGTAATTAATAATCGCATGTGTATACAGGTGCAGCTCAATGAATTAGAATCAATGGAAAAGTTCATTTATTTCAGTAATTCAATTCAAAAAGGTAAACTCTCATATATTATAGATTCATTACACACAAAGTGAAATATCTCAAGCCATTATTTGTTATAATGTTGATGATTCTGTCTTACAGCTCATGAGAACCCCAAACTCAGTATCTCAGAAATGTTAACATAGTGATAAAGTTCCATCTAGTATCCTCACAGTGTCTCACTCTAATCAGCTCATTAACTCAAATCACCTGCTGAGGTTTCCTGAGCCTTTCCATTGTCTCTCAGTCTGGTTCAGTAGGAGACACAATCATGGGGAAGAGACCAGATTCTAATGTTTTGAGAAGCACCTGTATACTTTGAGTCCATCAGAGTCGTGTTTCTGACTGGAGGAGCAATGTTAACAATTCAAACTAATATTAATTTTAAGACTTAATCAATCATAATTCAGCCATTTAATACAGATGTTATGATGAGTTGATCCATTAGGATAAACAAAATGCTGGCTATGGTCTGGATAGCTAGAAATAATGTGTCATTTATACTATGATATATTTGACTCTCTCCATGTCCTTTTATGTCGTTGGTGTCGGTGCCTCAGTCTAACTTGTGTGTCGTCTGCCAACTCAAATTTCAGTTTGCATTTTGCAGAGTCGATACAGAACTACTATTTTTTGTTTCAAATGTTCTCAAACGTGCATATTTAATCAATTATATTCTTGATTAATGGTGGCACCCCTAAATTAACAGTAATATGCTTTGAAGAAGACGATCCAGAGCGATTAAAAATACACACATATACATTTAAACGTATCTAACTACAGGCGCTAAGGCAGCTCAGAGTAATGCAAGGGAAAAACAGAGTGTGAAGGCTCAGACCCGAGAACTAAACATGAAACTGACTCGTCACTTGGTTACTCAGACAGGATGTTCCTGTAAGTTATACCTCAAATGAATGGCCGGTGCCTTCTGTTGCTTTCATTCAATAACACAACATCAGCAAGTACACCTGCGTCTTCAGTGTGCTGTGGGTGCTTATCTGTGTGCTGTGGGTGCTTCTCTGTGTCTCAGAGTGTGTGTGTTTGTGTGTCTGGTGATGAGAGAGTGCAACACTGCCATCCTGTGGCAGTCTGCTGACCCCAAACACCCTGCATGTCTGTGTGTTTGGCAGGAATCACTCTGCACGATGAAGCTCTGGACTGGGCTGCAGCCGGAGACCACGTCAACCTCACCGTCACCGGCATGGACATCATCAAGATGAAGTCAGTCAGACCTTCACACTGCTGTTTAATTTGTTTTAATACACAATTTATTTCATCGTTCATTATGATTTGTTTCATATTGACTGTTCCTTGCTCTTTTCTCCAGCGTTGGCTCTGTGTGCTGCGATCCAAAGGAGCCAATCAGAGTCTGCACTCGATTCAGAGCCCGGATCCTCCTCTTTAATATTGAGGTGCCCATCACACAAGGCTTTCCCGTGAGTACACACACACACACACACACACACACACACACACACACACACACACACACACACTTAAGAGTTCTTGGTTGTTGTTGTTGTTGTTGTTCTCGGTATGTGTGCGTATTCTTTCTGAGTGAGTGTGTGTCTGTGTGCTTGTTGTAGGTACTGCTGCATTACCAAACAGTCAGTGAACCAGCAACCATCAGGAAATTGGTCAGTGTCCTTCATAAAAGCAGCGGCGAGGTCCTCAAGAAGAAACCAAAGTGAGTGACGGAGGAGGGAGAAGCTTCATACGTTTGTCTTCAGACTGTTACGCCCTCTAGTGTCCAAGAGTTGATGGAGGTGTTTCTCTCTCGCCAACGGAAAGCAACACTTTAGTTCTCTGCGTCTTCCCTGTCCAGGTGTTTGGGGAAGGGTATGAACGCCATTGTGGAGATCCAGACCCAGAGGCCCGTGTCGTTAGAGCTGTACAAGGACTTCAAGGAACTGGGCCGCTTCATGCTGCGCTACGTCGGCTCCACTATCGCTGCAGGGGTGGTGACTGAGGTGAAGTGCTGGGAGGAAACACAACTAAAGTACATTAGGATGACAACAAGATGTCCTGTTGAGGTCCAAACGTGGAATTTCTTTGACCACTTGATTGCAGTGATGCACGTTAACAGAGGGACACAGTAGTTAGCATTAAAGTAGCATTAAAACAGGAGAATGATACTCTTAATGTTTGAACTTGAAACTTTCTCATTATCAACAAATTGACCACAACTATTTGTCTGTGCATTTGTGTTGCAGATCAAAGAATGACCACTGTTTCTACGGAGACTAAGCCAGTCAGAGCTGGATCCGGCGGAGGCGGCGGCATGTAGCCAGAGACAAAGTGCAATTCCTTAACAGATGTCATTCTCATTGAGTCAGAGGGTCGCATCCCATTCATCCATCCATCCAGAGCATCAGCTGCTGCACCTGGCCGCTTCAATCCAACGCTAACCGCACAACAAGAAACATCCGTCAGCTCTGACACTACCCAGGGAGCACCGCTGCTTCTGCTTCATCAGGACAGACCAATAGAAAGAAGATCCTAGCAGTTGATTTACTAAGGCAGGCATAAGAAGGTTTACTCCCTTGTGAGGAGGCGGTACTTCTCTCTTATGTTAAGTTGAATCATGTAAGGATGTAGGATTATCCATGTGATGGTGACATCACAGTTTTCACAAAGACTGAGTTCATCTCCTCACCTAATGAGACGTGCTGACCTGTAGTATCTATTTTTTAATTTAGATAAAGTATATAATTTGTCTTTTATTTAGGGGTCAGACAGGATTTGTTAGGAGGACGACCTTTGTTTCCATCCGTGTGTTAAATCAGTGTTGGTGATGATGGTGTGATGAAGAGGAGTGATGCAACATGAAGATGACATCAGTAATCTGTAGTTTGAGTTTTTATTCCATCCTTTCAAAAGTCTGAAAAAAGGAAAAGAATGGCGAAAGTGGAGATGATGTGAAGTCGACCTGACTGATCTGCTGTCACCCGAGTGCCTGTGGAAGGATTTATTTTGTAAATCTTTCATTGGTTTGCTGCTTTTATTGGGGTTTCTACATTTGAATGTGTGTGCAGTAGCGCCACTATCCGGAGGCTCGTGTGTGCACAGTGTGTTGTGTGAGTGTTCCGTGGCAGTTTATGAAGAAGGAAAAAGAAACGCAGATGTTCAACTACAAAAATAATCAAATTCTACAGTGAGTAAGAGCGAAAGTGCAACGGCAAAACAAGTTCAAGCACAAAACTAACAACATATACAGGTGCAGCTCAAATTAGAATAAGGTGGAGTTCATTTATTCATCATTCAGTTCAAAAGGTGAAACTGGTGTCATACATTCATTACTCATAAAGTTAATATAATGCATGCATTATAAAATTGATACACACAGTTGAAATCAAAATAGTTGCACTTTTAACTATAGTTTAAATGAAACGGCATACAAACAACAAACCGAAGCAATAACTTTAACTCGATATACAAAAACAAACACACCTTAGAGTCCAAAGTGAGTTTTATTTTGAAATGTGTGTGTGTGCGTGCAGTGGGAGGTTCGGTGCAAATCAATCACACACACTCAGTCTCCTCGGCCCCCGCTCGGAGTTTGTCTCTTTCTCTTGCCCTTCTTATTAGACCAGTACGATTGTTCCTTTGCCGCCATGTCTGACCCGAGCTCTAACTTGGTCCTGGAGAACTTCATCGGGGGGAAGTTCGTCCCGTGTTCGGCCCACATCGACTCCTACAACCCGGCCACTGGACAGGTTTACTGCAAGGTCCCGGACAGCGGCGCCCAGGAGGTGAGACACATCCGGTACCTCTGCACAAACCTGAATCCAAGCCTCAGGGCACGCAATTAATGACGTCATGTGTATACTATTAAGGAGCTCTGGGGGATTTAGAAAGTGTGAGTGTGTGTGAGCTTCTTCTTTATTTCTTTAGCTGTGATAAACTTTATCAGTAAATAGCAAATTTAAATACAACTAAGTAGCTACAAATCAGAAAAGTCAAATTAAACACATTATTAAAAAGGACAAATCATTCTGAGCTTTACAAAGTTAGATTGTGTGATTGTGTGCGCGTGTGTGTGTGTGTGTGTGTGTGTGCTGCACTTGTATTTTGGGCTTGCAGCAATCAGAGCGAAGCAACTTTGATCTTTACACAGTCAACAGTGTCTGCAATGAAGCAATCCCTCAGCCTGTGTGAACAACGTACACACACCTCCAGCGTCCCTGTGTGTGTGTGTGTGTGTGTGTGTGTGTGTGTGTGTGTGTGTGTGTGTGTGTGTGTTTGTATATGTGTGTGTAGGTGGAGGCGGCGGTGGCTGCAGCTAAGGAGGCTTTCCCCGCCTGGTCGGCCCGCAGCCCCGAGCAGAGGGCGCAGGTCCTCAACAAATTGGCCGACCTGATTGAAGCCAACCTGGAGGAGTTTGCTCAAGCCGAGTCCCGAGATCAAGGTACAGTTTGGTCACCGCTAAACATTAATCTGTGTTTTTCTGCACAGTCACTGGGGCTGCAGGGTCAGTGGGTGAAGACGACGCTGTCAAACATTGACAGAAGTACATACTTAGTTTAAATGAGTGTGTATATTATAGGTGCTCGTTCAAATAAAGCCTCTACTTGCAGAACGTTTCTGTGTAAGGAGGAAGTCACTCATTCATCACTTCTTGTCCATTTGGTCATAGAAGTTCATCCATTCTGCACTGCGGTTGATGGACACTCACTGAATCTCCGTCTGTAACCTTCCAGGTAAAATGGTGGCCTTTGCCCGGATGGTGGACATTCCCAGGTCTGTGTCCAACTTCCGCTTCTTCGCCTCGTCAGTGATCCACCACACCACTGAATGCAGCCAGATGGACCAAATGGGCTGCTTGAACTTCACTATTCGCTCTCCGGTGGGAGTGGGTGAGAGCTGCATGTGTGAATATGTGTGTGTGTGTTTATAAATGAAGTTATTATTACATTTGTCTTTGTTTGACTTGTTGTTTTCCTCTGGTGTCTGTAGCCGGTCTGATCAGCCCTTGGAATCTTCCCCTCTACCTGCTGACCTGGAAGATCGCCCCAGCGGTTGCTACGGGCAACACGGTGGTAGCCAAGCCGAGCGAGATGACCTCCGTGACTGCGTGGATGATGTGCAAGCTGATGGAGCAGGCTGGTAGGACTACATCACCCACAATGCAACACTGAACTCGCTTTTACACACAACGTACGGAGCGTTCCTCAAACTCTCTGTCTCCAGGCGTTCCTCCAGGAGTGATCAACATCGTGTTTGGCACCGGCCCAAAGGCAGGTGACGCCCTCGTCGGCCATCCCGACGTTCCGCTGATCTCCTTCACCGGCTCTACAGGCACCGCCCAGCGCATCACAGAGCGCAGCGCCCCCTACTGCAAGAAGCTCTCGTTGGAGCTGGGAGGTAAAAACCCCGCCATTATTTTCGCCGACGCAGACTTGGACCAATGCATCAAAACCACCGTTGCCTCCAGCTTCACCAACCAGGTGAGAGAAGATAGCAGTCGTGTTTTTGCTTCGTAGGAATGTGTGTGATAATGCCAGTGAGTGAAGTGAATGTCTTGAAGGAGTTCTGTCTGAGGATGCAGTGTGGTATTGTGGCCACATGAGGGCGATAAAGCCTCAGTCTGGCTCGTAGGCTCCTGGACTCATCAGGGTCTCTGCTCTGCTCCTTCCTCCTCTCAGGGTGAAGTCTGCTTGTGTACCAGCAGGATTTATGTGGAGAGGAGCATTTACTCTGAGTTCCTGGAAAGGTTTGTGGCTACTGCTAAGAAGTGGAAGACTGGCGTGCCCTCTGACCCCAGCAGCAACAACGGAGCACTCATCAGTAAAGAACACCTGGAGAAGGTGTCCGACTTTAGAATACATAACTTGTTATCATCTTTCTTTTCCCCCTGTACTTGAATCTCTCATCCTCGCTCCTCAGGTTCGTAGCTTTGTGGCGTTGGCCAAATCAGAAGGTGGCATCATCCACTGTGGCGAAGGGGTGGACAAGCTGGACCTCCCAGAGAGCAACGCCGCCGGCTACTTCATGCCGGCCACTGTCATCTCTGGGATCTCGGACAGCTCCCGCGTCATGCAAGAGGAAATCTTCGGTCCCGTCACCTGCGTCAGCCCCTTCGATACTGAAGACGAGGTCGTCTCCCGGGGCAACGGCGTGCGTTACGGTCTGGCGGCCACCGTGTGGTCACAGGACGTGGGGAAGGTGCACAGGGTGGCCAAGCGCTTACAGGCAGGCCTGGTGTGGACCAACTGCTGGCTGGTGAGAGATCTGAACCTGCCGTTTGGAGGGATGAAGCACTCTGGTGTGGGGAGGGAAGGAGGGAAGGACTCCTACCACTTCTTCACCGAGGTGAAGACCATCACGGTGAAACACTGAGGAGGGGAGAGAAGGAAGATGGAAGCCAAGGCCTGGAGATGATGGCTGCCAGGTGTGATGCAGAGGAACTTAGATAGTTTTTTGTCCATTTGTTACTTCAGTGTATAAACTAAATGGTTCCTTTCCATTTTTGTTCATCAGACACAAAGTATCAAAGTGTTTTCGTAGTTTCACATTATAAATAGACATTTGGTGGCACAGGAATCCTCTGTCTTACGCTTGGCACCTCACAGTGTTTGTATTGTTAAAACCAGAGTCTACAGACGTCACAACGCTCAATTGTTGAGGAGTTGAAGAGTGTGTGTGTGTGTGTGTGTGTGTGTGGGGAGGCTGGACATGTTTTGAAGTCAGAAAGGCAGAGAGCTGAGTGCCGTCTAGACTCTGAGAAGGAGTCCAGGCTCTGTGTCACGGGTTTTAATAAAACTGATCCCACAGTATCAAACCACACATGTGCTTTGTTTTGCAATACAGTTGAAGCCTTCTTGCTTCCTGTTTCAGGGGAGGAAGTCGGGATGAAGAGTTTAAGGGGATTCTGCAGTGATACTGTGGGCTGATGAGCCTGTGAGGTAAACAAGAGGGCAAACTGAACACAGGTTTACTCTTTCATCTCTTCCAAAATCTTTCTTGTTATATTTTAGACTTAAAAAATGAATATTGATCATTTAAATCAATCGCTATTTATTTTACGATTTTAAATAATATAGGAACATTGGAAATCAAATAAAATGTAGGATAAAAACAGATGTCAGTTACTTTAAACGCTAAATCTTAAATCTAAGTTTAGTTTGAGTTCGTATTAAATCTCCTCATGTAAACGCCACATGACCCTCAGTGTGTGTGTTTTGTTTTCTCTTGACACTCTTCTTCATGTTTATCTCTGGTTGATCTTCGTCCTGACCTCTGGATCAGAGTCCGTCCTGTTCTGGACTCTTTTGACGTCATGCCAACTGTTTGTACTCTGATTTTCCCCCTTTTCCCTTTGCTGATGTAAGAGTTAGGTGAGTGAGTAAATACCAAACTCTACCTTGGGCAGCAAACTCTTCATCTCTGAATTCTTTAAATGCTTTAATAGAGTGTGTGAACAGAAATTCCTCCAAACATCAAAGACGTCTCGCTTCATCTCCTCGTCTTTCATCCGTCTCTCCTCTCCTGCCTCCCTGGAAACATCTGATCATGACATAATGTGTGTGAGACCGGGCTGGATGGAGCTTGTGTGTGTGTGTGTGTGTGTGTTTGTTTGTGTGCGTTCATGTCGCCCTCACTTGAGTGAGAAGACGAGGGAGGCGCCCTGTCTCTAATGTGACTGTGTGTGAAATCACGTCTCCTGCTGAGCGCCATGTGACATTTTCCACCAAGCGTGTGTGTGTGTGTGTGTGTGTGTGTGTGTGTGTGTGTGTGTGTGTGTGTGTGTGTGTGTGTGTGTGTGTGTGTGTGTGTGTGTGTGTGTGTGTGTGTGTGTGTGTGTGTGTGTGTGTGTGTGTGTGTGTGTGTGTGTGTGTGTGTCCCACCCTCTGTGTTTTGGCTAGAGAAGGTGTATTGTGCTATGGCGGGCTGCATGATTGGAGAGAGGCACACACACACACACACACAGTAATGCCTCTCTAGCCCATAGCGTGTGATGAAAGGATACCACCCTAAAGTCGGGTAAGCAGCGACGTGTTCTGGTGCACAAACCCTCCCACCAACACACACACACACACACACACACACACACACACCTTATCTAGAAGTGTGAGCAGGTCGGCCTTCTCTTCCATTTTGCTCCGTTTCCTTTCTTTCTCCTGATTTATCTTTCATCTCCTCCTCCACTGGTGGACGTTGCGTTTGGGAGGGTTGGGCTGGTTGAGCTCCGGCCTCACCCCCGGTCTCCCTCTGCCGTACGTGACTCTGAGGACGCTGCCACCGGCTTCAGCCAAGCAAAGCAGATTACTTTCACCTCACTTATCACCAAGCGGAGGAAAGAAAACAGACTCCTCTCCCCTTTACATCCACAAGGAAACTGGAACATCTACTCAAGGAGAATTTATGGAGGATGGATTTGTTTTCCCTTCTAACTGCACGGATGTGATGGACCTCCTGCAGGGGCCTAACAGCTGTTTTCTTTGACTTTCGGGCCAAAATAAAGAACAATACTGTGTGAAATATGAACTACGTGTTTAAATGAAGCACATGCAGGCTTCACAAAGGGTGTATTTAAGATTTGTGGTAGTGTGTCAAAAGCCTGAAAGTTTAAGGCAGAAAATTCAGAACGAGAGAGGAAGAGAGAGTGAGAAAGAGGAAGAGAGAGTGAGAGAGAGGGAGAGAGGGAGAGAGAGGAACCAGATCTGGCTGCAGTCATTATGTTTCTCCTCCGTATCCCAGATCCTCTAGTTTCTCAGCGTTTTCTTCTTTTCACAGGATCTGTGTTGATTACTCGGACCGGCGTAGCGTCGGCTGATGCCAAGGTTTGTGTATGTGTAGGTGAACAGAGAGAGAGTTGAGTGGAGTACCTGCACTAAACGATAGGGGGCACTGTAGCTGTTTAACAGTTTGAGCCAAAGCCACATAGATCTAGCAAGTTTAGATTGTCTGGGAACATTTTTTGTCAATTTAGCACTGAAACTGGAAACAGCGCCATCTAGTGGAGCTAGTTATGTTAGCTCCCTCGAATCATGGGTCCACGTCTGACCCATATCACTGCTAGGCCTTGGTGGAGGTATGGTCTAACGAGCAGCCCCTCATAGCTACAGTGAGGCGCAGCTGAAATTCCTCCCAATCTGTTTGTGAATGAATGACTGGAAGCCTCCCGTTCCAGTAGAAGGTCTCTTATCTGTTATGCGTGTGTATCTTCCGGACTGTAGCAATGCCAGCTGGAATATCTGAACTGGTTTACCAAGCCAAAGACCTTCCTCCGTCCTGTGCCAACCAATATTCAATCAGTTACTCTATCACGGGTCACAGAGACATGATGTGAGGTTATAGTATTGTGATAAGCTGCATCACCTGAGTGTATTTGTGTGTCTGTCGCCGCCAAATCTGACAGTGTGGACAAACAGAGTAATGATGATATCAAACTCCAAACTCAGGCAAGTGACACGGAAAGGCTGCAGACAAACATAGCTGTAGGTTCTGACTCGGTGCTCCGGCTGGCAGAGTGACATGGAGATAAGCCAGCGCCATGAATGTGCGAGAAGTGGACTCGGGCTCACGGTTGTTTGTCGGGAAACTGAAATCAGACGGTCGGAAAACAGGTGGGATTTAAGTGGAGGAGTTATGGTAGACTTGCGACTTGCCAGGGGAAAATAAAACAAATGGAGAAGAGGAAGAAATGTATTGATCGGAGCTGTTGTGAAGATGGAAAGGTGTCCGTCTAAGTACGGCTATAAAACACGCGCGGGCTTTTCGGGGCCCTCAGGCAGCAATAACTCAAACTGGAAACAAAGAGTTGCTCTGTCTTAAAGTGCTTCCCTGCTCATTATCTTTTCTAGAATTCGGCCTTTGGGAATCCTGGGCTTTTTTCTCCACGGCCATTAAGGAAGAGCTTGTTAACATCTCGTTCTCCTCTCGGTATGAAGAGGGGACGAGGAGGAAGCTGTGGACGACTTCCTGTGTGCAACGCTTTCCTGCTAATCCTGCATGAGATTTTATTTAGTTCCTGTTTTTCTTTCTTCCCGTAGAGCAGAAATGTCAAAATACTAAAGTTTCCATACAGCAGGTTTATGTAACAGAAACGCTCGAGCACACAAAGGTTCTGGGTTAAGCAAACAATCCAGAGGAACCAGGTCAGTGAAGGAATGTTACAGACCTACACCAGGACATTGACTCACTTAAAGCTCTGAAATGCTCCAGTATTTCATAGATGTTGTGCCGGTTGTACAGTAAAGCGTTTGTACTGAGGTTTACAAAAAGCAACGACCTCTCTATGTGGTCTATAGGAATGTGTAGTATCCTTCAAACCAGAGGGCCCTGCTGCAGTGTCCTTGAGCAAGACAGAGAATCACCCTTGCAGCTCACTGGCTGCTTGTAGGCAGGCAAGGACACAAGACATGATTCTGCGATAACAAGGTTGTTTACAGGTGTAATAATTATAGCAGAAGAAGAAGAAGTAATGTGCTTTAAGAGTTGATTGATCTGAGTTCTAGTGTAGGGAGGAATCTAAGCTTCCAATATGACCTCATTCAGACTTGACACACTTCTGCCAACAATAGTTCCTTTTTTCTTCTCTTTCAGAAACACCACGAGGTGAATCTGTTGCTGTGAGCCGAAGCCGTTTAGCTTCGTGTTTGGGAAGAGATGAAAGGCGCAGGGGAGCGAATCAGGTGATCATGGTGGGTGCTGAAGTATTTCAAAGCCTGGAGCGTGGATCCCAGCCAGCAGTTCGTAATTGCTGCCGCTGGCCCAGTTTGTCCATCTTTGTACAACAACGAGAGCTTCTGCTACATCTGGAACTTAGAAGTTAGAATGGCTTATCTCATTTTAACGACGTTGGCGTCCGAAACACACTCCAAAGGAATGTGTTACTTTCACAAAAGACAAAACCCAAAACATCACCTCGCTCTCTTTCCTGTGCCAGGCTTAGAACTTACCAAACAAACCTTATGTTGAGCTAATCACCAGGAAACACACATGTTTGCTTCTTACCACATCATGGCTATTTGAGTCATTTTATAATAATGGGTTATTATCATTTTGTTAGTGGTTGAATGTAAAGGTCACTCTGCAGGGAACACAACACTGATGCAGGCCAGACTGCAGGTGAACAAACTATGTGACAGGGTGTGTGTGTGTGTGTTGTGTGTGCGTGTGTGTGCTTGCCATGAGTGTGTGTTGGAGCGAGCGTATAGCATGCCAGTGTTGGATGTTCTGACCTAGTTTACTCCCACTCTGTGTTTGACATGATGATGAATGTTTTTTACATAATCGGGGCTCTGCCTGTGTGTCCCGTGGCGTCGCTCCTCCTGTCAGCACATGTACCCGTTCACCTGATGAACACAGGCCGGGGATGTTTACTGCACATGTCTGAGTCATGACTAAATCTTGTCAATGTTTGTATATGGAAAGATCACGAGTGTTTAATATGCTACACAAAGATGGATGGTCTCAAGTCTTGGCATGTGACTCGACTTAAGATTTGGTTGTCCTAATTTGGGTCTGAACTTGGGCCTTGATTTAGGTCTTAGCTTGGGTCTTGAGTTGGGTCTTAACTTGGGTCTTGAGTTGGGTCTTAACTTGGGTCTTGAGTTAGGTCTTAACTTAGGTCTTGATTTAGGTCTTAACTTGGGTCTTGATTAAGGTCTTAACTTGGGTCTTGATTTAGGTCTTAACTTGGGTCTTGAGTTGGGTCTTAGCTTGGGTCTTGAGTTGGGTCTTAGCTTGGGTCTTGAGTTGGGTCTTAACTTGGGTCTTGATTTAGGTCTTAGCTTGGGTCTTGACTCAACTTGGGTCTTGATTTAGGTCTTAACTTGGGTCTTGAGTTGGGTCTTGAGTTGGGTCTTAACTTGGGCCTTGATTTAGGTCTTAACTTGGGCCTTGATTTAGGACTTGACATGAGATGTTCCTGTCTTGACTTAGGACTTGTTAAAGACTTGACTGTCATGACTTTGGACTTATCTTAAAACTTGCTTGTCTTGACTTGAGACCAGACTTGACTTGTCTACTTCTCTTCTTTTATTAGACTGAAGCTCTGATGTACTAAATTACCTTTACTTTACATTTACTCTCTCTCATATTCTCTTTCATTCTGTTCTCTTTGCATATCAGCTCCAGTATACATGTCAGTCTAGGCACTGACCCCTTGACCCTGAGCCCGGCTGCCTCACTGCCTGACCTACATTTACTCCCTACAAAGCGTGAATGGAAGAGGAGGGACATATTTTCTCAAGTAAGTCAAGTTTTCACTGTTTTGTGTGAAGAAGCTGTGGACTCTGCGCTCAGTTACTCAACTCTGACCTACTTCTACTTTTGTATTTTGCTGATAATACACTTCATTCCAGTACCAAACATGATAAAACACAACACAGATACTTCAGAGTTAAACTTTTACTTTGTACATTGACTACATTTTACAGCTCGCATATCATTTATTTACAATCAAAACCTTCCCTGAGTAGTATTAGTACTTTAATTGAGTACTCCTTTAACTTTAAGCTCGGTTTTCAACAGTTTTCTCCATTGGATTTTTCTATAGCCGCTGAATATGTATAAGGTATTGTATAATTCATGAAGAATTGGAATGGGGCATAAATATGATGCTTTGGTTACATAACAGATCAAATTCAGACCAACAGAAATCCAAACAGTCGCAGCCTGTGAAGAAATTCATCGACCAGGAGCGACATT
Source organism: Genypterus blacodes (assembly GCF_046128005.1). Taxonomy (NCBI): domain Eukaryota; kingdom Metazoa; phylum Chordata; class Actinopteri; order Ophidiiformes; family Ophidiidae; genus Genypterus; species Genypterus blacodes. The sequence goes on along the minus strand of NW_027467003.1, from coordinate 148,422 downwards.
TCGCTATGGAAGGTCTCAAACTGAGTTCTGCTGCATTCCGACAATTGTATGAATTCAAATTCTCTATACACTCCTTGAAAATATACCTCATGGCTTCAGTGTCTCCCTGCGAGAGGCTCAGCCAGCTTAATTTCATCTTCCAGGCGGAGGAGAAGGATGACACCAAATCCTCCCTGAATGGAGAAATAATGATGCCAGCATGTCAAGGAGGAACAGTGTGCCGGGCCCGTCGCCCCCAGCATCGCTGCTTCACAAAGGCCATCAAGGCTCCGCTGAGACTGCACACAACCCGGGCCTGTCTGTCAGTGCGTGGGTGGATATGGTATGTGTGTGTGTGTGTGTAGACATAGAGAGAGAGAGCAGGAGGGAGAGAGAGAGAGGGAGAGCAGGAGAGAGAGAGTAGGAGAGAGAGAGATGCCTACTTTTGCTGACTGGTCAGTTCCCGGCTGAAGGACCAGATGGCCTAGTTTGGCCTCTGATTCTCCAGGCCATCGTCCAGGTGAACCTTTTCCACACACACATGCTCTCACACACACAGACACACACACACACAGACCTCCTCCCCCTCTGTTATTGAGATGTGCTGAGTCTCTTATTAAAAACAACAACAACGACGACGAGTTCCGCTTTTTCAAACACATCAGCTTGGATTTCCCGAATCAACAAAGTGCGTTCTTCTTGATTCCTCACACTCCATCATTTAGACAAATTGATTCCTGTTTCTTGACCTAGTATCTTATTGCACTTAGCAGTATATTAGTAGTAGATGTTTTTGCTCCACACACAAATCCTTCTCCATCTCTTCTTCTTCTTCAGCTTCTTATCTCTGACTTCCTGCCTGGATGGCTTCCTCTCCGGCTGACAGTCGCTCTCGCCGCTCAGTCAGGTTATACTTAGTGTGTGTGTGAGTCGTGCTGGGTGA
>NW_027467003.1:125000-140000 GCF_046128005.1 Genypterus blacodes | reverse complement strand
TGTGTGTGTGTGTGTGTGTGTGTGTGTGTGTGTGTGTGTGTGTGTGTGTGGACAGTTTTCCCCCTGTGTGTTCTTATAGAGAGAATGAATAGAATGTTTGGTAGCATCTTAAGTGTTGGGGTCAAAGTTTAAAGTGGTGCTGGACGAGTGTGTTACACAACTTTGCAGCTCCACTTCACTCCTCTGCCTTTGTTTGTTCTCTCACGAGCACCGCAGCACAAAAGTCAGGTCCACACTTTAGTCTGCATATTAACGCCTCTCCCCGGGCTGAACGGGCCAACGTGTGGAAGCTTTAAGTCCTTGAGCTTGAGAATGAATAAGATTCTAAAGCATTTTTATAGCTTCCTTTACTCCTAAACAAATATCACATCTATTTCTTTCTTGTATCTGGATATTTGTGTCTTCAATCAGTTCAGTCAGCCCAATATACGGAGAGAAAAGGGCAATAAAATGTATACAGAATACATCATTTATGACTCTGAAGCCTGTGTGTGTGTGTGTGTGTGTGTGTGTGTGTGTGTGTGAATAAAGAGTGATATTCTTCAATCTTTTGCTCATTATTCCCTGGGATGTGGCCGCAGCATTTCCATTTCAAAGCAGCGTCTGAATGGATCTAACTCAGTGTATACATATGTGTGTGTGTGTGTGTGTGTGTGTGTGTGTGTGTGTGTGTGTGTGTGTGTGTGTGTGTGCTGTGTGCTGTGTGTATACGCGTGTGCTGTATGAGTTTGTAGTGCCAGGCTGATGAGGATTCCATCTCTGAGGTTTTTTTGCTTAGATGTTCAGAGACACTTTGCTCTTATACATTCTCTCTCACACATACACACACACACACACACACACACACACACACACACACACTCACACGAAGGAGTGGACAACACACACACACACACACTCAGCTAATGCTTAACTATGATAAAACATGTTCCCAGTCTCAGTTTGCACAATTTCTCTGTGCCGGTAAGTGCAAATAAAATCAATATGACCAAGGTTAAGAAGAAGAAGAAGAAGAAATTTGGGTCCAGGTTGCCGTGACGATGCCCATGTAAAAATCTGATAACGTTCTAAGTCGAAAACTAAGTCTCCATCTCGTCCTTCCTGTCAAAACCAACTATGAAGAAGTTTACAGATTATGGGATGAGCCTGTGTGTGTGTGTGTGTGTGTGTGTGTGTGTGTGTGAGTCCCATATTATATGTGTGCATACATAACAAACGGCTGTGAAACAAGAGGCAGCTGAGATGAAAGAGAATGAGGTAGCAGCAGCAGCAGCAGAAGATGAAGCAGCTCTCACCGGAGGCTACAGCTCAACTCTTCTTCTGTTAATTCATTTTCCGGGGGTAACAATAATAACTTCACGTCTGCGTTTTCAGCTTGTTTCACATATTTTCCCCTCTGCAGTCGCGAGCTTTGTTTTTGCAAGGAACGTAGACGTCGTCGCCCTAAACATGCCCCCAATTTAGACTCTTTCTTCTTCTTTCTTTCTTCTCCGGAATCCCTGGGGGGGGGATATGGTTAGGAATTTAGGAATGTAAAGAACAGGAAGTAGAGGGGAATACTTTTACCCCCCCCAGCTGATAACGTATATCGCAGAGAACATCCGGGTGACACGAGCGGTAAACGTGCATGCAGGCCGGCGTGTTGCAGATAAAGCTGGAGAAGCTTCTGGCACGAAAGGAAATCCAGGCGTTAAAATGCAAACGCTGCTGTTATGTTATCAGTCTGGGAGGTGATAGTCAGGCCAAATGTTACTTTAATGTTATTGATTTGTTTTTTGTTCCTGCAGTACAACAACCTGTCGAAAAAATATAAGTATATGATCAAATATAAATAAGATTTTTACTCTTTATTTCACGTTGTATTAATCAAAGTTTATAGTCCAGATGTGCTTTTGTTGTTTATTCAGATTTTTTACATTTTTCGTTTAGTTTGATTGATTTTACTGTGAATAATGCACAGTAAAATCAAACACAAATGATTTTTTATAAATGTGTCCTTCAGATATAAACTTTTTTTAACGTCTTTTTATAGTGTAAGTCTGTCCAGATGTGTGAGTTTACTAAGGTTCAAATCAACTCTCACAGGTTTGGCTTTTATTGATCAGGATGTTTAGATGTTGGTTGATATAGTGGATTCTACTGACAGCTCCTGTGTGTGTGTGTGTGTGTGTGTGTGTCTGTGTGTGTTGTAAAAAGAGAAATCAGGTCACATCCCCCGGGGAAGGCAGACTGAGGCTCATATCTAATGCTCTTTATGAACGAAAGCTGTCACATTTCTCTCCCGTCTCTCTCTCTTTATTTATTTCTCTTTCTCTCTTTTTATCATCGTCCCTTTCTCCTCCACCCCCACCCCAGCACAGCCATTCATCTGCCTCGACGTATCATCTTCTCTGGATCTATCAGAGCTTCCCTTTGAACCCCCCCTCCCCCCCTCCTCTTCATCACTCTCTGCGTCTCGTGGAAGTGAAATTCGCACCTCGCGGCAAAACAAACGTCCTCGTCTGGTTGATTTGTGAATCCTGTCAAGTAAAATAGTTTAATGATAAGAGAGAAATAATTAATCAAAAGGTACGTCGATATGATGACTTCATCACTTTTGGGTGGTGAAATATTGAATGACAGTTTGACTGTAATGGATGACCCTGTGTGTGTGTCTGTGTGTGTGTGTGTGTGTGTGTGTGTGTGTGTGTGTGTGTGTGTGTTTGTGTGTGTGTGTGCCTGTGGTGGACAGGGTGCTGTTAATGGTCAGTTGTCGCTCACTGGTGTGGCGCCAGACAGGAAGCAGCTGACCAGTGTGCAGGAAATGGAAGACACACTGAGCCTTAGAAATGGGTGTGTGTGTGTGTGTGTCATATTGTATGCCTGTGTGGACTGTGCCATTGTTTTTGCTGCTGCCAATTATGAGTTGGAGGGTAAATCCAACTAAAAGAACTAAAGCTGGCTCATATTTGAGTGTATATCAGTGGTAAAGTGAAGTCATTACAGCGCCACCATCAGGCCAACATGTGCCAACATCTAATGGAATCTTCCTCGGATTGTGTCCAACCTGCCCACCAAGGTTCATTGAAATCTGCTAATCATCTCTTGAGTGTCTTTGGTATTGTATTGATATTGATGGCGACTCGCTGTAGGTTCTTCAGCGGTGACATCACACCTGAACACAAAAGGAAATGACTGGCACGCCAAGAGATGATGAAGAGACAAAGGACCCCAACGTGAGACCCTCCTTGTCTGTAAATAGTCCTGCCCCAGCTCTCCGTCGTGGCTCCTGCACACTTCCTTATCTGGGGAGGCATCGCTTGGCTCGCTCCCCTGAAGAGAACACTTCCCATTGTTCCTGGAAAGATCGGAATGTCACCGCTGATACAATGGGACTGACAGAGCGGGGATGCAGGGGGCAAAGCATCTGATAGGGACCAGATGTGGCAGAAAAAGACCACCGAGGACTCCTCCCTCCTCCATGTCGTCGTCGTCTCCACTGCAGAGTTCTAGGTCTGCAGAGTTGAAGGTCTAAATCTCAGAGAGTCTGGGAGAATCAAAACCCTTAAACAGCCCCCAAAAAAGTTTTCAGCTGCATCACGCTTAAATAAAGATGCATTTCATGTCTGGAGAGGAACTCGACAGCTCGTTCAACTTTCCAGTCTCATAACTTTTTCAGCGGTTAACTCAGCTTGAGGCGTTTAGACATCAGGGTGTGAAAAGACGGCGAGCTGTATCTTCTCACCATCAAAGAACTTTGCTTTGTTTTCCCCAGCAGTGTAAAAAAAACAGCCAATTTTCATCTGACATAAAGTCAATTTGTTGTGTTTGTTTTTCAAAGTTCACAGCTTATATGGAGATCAGGCGGTGCAGATAACAATAGCAAACGATGCAAACATGGCTTTTATATTCTGATCCATTGAGATTCTGTCTGCTGTGCCTGAAGGGGGCCAGAGGAGCGGATGTGTTTGGGTGTTGGAGCCAGGTGATGCTGTTTACCTCCTGCTGAGGATGTTGTGATGGCAGTTGTGCCTCTTGGTCACTTACATAACAAAGCGTAGGGTTCACACCAATGTGCTGTTGCACAGAAACGGCTTCTGATCGTTTAATCTGGGCTTGTTTGCGATCCACGCGGTGTGGTAAGGAAGAAAATCTATGAGAACCAAAATAGAACTGGCATCAAAACCTGTTTGTGTGTTTTATTTATTTTGTATACTTGGAGTTTTGACAGTTTGACAGTTTTGTGCATGTGTGTGTGTGTGTGTGTGTGTGTGTGTGTGTCTGCCTGAATGAGTATTGGGAAAATGTCTGCTGATGTTTTAAATCAGGATGTTATCTTGATGTTATCCTGCGTTCATGAAGCTTTAGCGTTTCCATGTCAAAAGAATCAACATGACGCAAGATGCAATACCTGTAAATCCCACTGGAGGCAGTAAAGCCATATATCAACTTTTTTTCTGCAACATTTACAATTTGTGACTGAAAGGTTCTTACCTTTGAGATGTATAGCATCGTCGCTACTGTTGCCATGGAGACATACTCTGAATAGGATGCTGAGCCTATGAGAACATATTAAATCAAATCTGTGATCTTATATTTACATCCTGAATGTTAAATTTATATCTTACATGTTATATTTAAATCCTCTTCACAGGAGCAGGAGATGGTCGAGGCGTAGCTATGCAGAGATTCTGTGGGGGCGTGGCCAGGTGACATATAAGACCGTGTGCAGGTTCCTTTATTTAAACGTCTTTGTGTTTTGTGGGCAGAATAAGATCAGTTATCAAGTCAACGATGAAAAGATATGTTAAATTGCCCTCGGCTCTGTTGTGTCTACAGAGGCAGGAGACTGTTCCCATCTGTGTGTCTGTGTGTGTGTGTGTGGGAAAAGGTAATATACTGCATGAGTCCCCTGGCTTACTCCTGTCAATCTCCATTAAAGACTGAATTACTGAAAAGGTCAGGAGTCTGAGAGAAAAAGAGAGAGCGAAAGAGAGAGAGAGAGAAAGAGAGGGAGAGGGAGAGGGAGAGAGAGAGAGAGAGAGAGAGAGAGAGAGAAAGAGAAAGAGAGAGACATTATGTACAGGGGAGGTTTTGTGCTGCTCTGCATTCATGTGCCGACTTGAGTTACGAGCTACTTTGATGATTAAGACATTAAATTCAAACATGACGTAAGATCGTGAGAGGATTCTGACATTCTGCTCTGTTTAGTCATGAGACAACTCATGATGTATTTTTTTAACGTTTCTTCTTTTTTCACACTCTGCATTGCAATCTTGTATTTAAAATCTGGTAGATTTTCATGATTTAATGTACTGATGGAGTTAAAACCTTGGAGACGTATGGGGGGGGCGCGAAAAACTTCTGATCTATAAAAGGGGGGCACGAAAGAAAAAGGAACCACTAGTCTACAACAAAAAGCAAATGAATCAAATAAATCTCATGACTCTCAGGAAATGAAAGCAGGATATTGGCCGATTATGTAACCTAACTTGTGACTACAGGAGGTATTCAGTCTCCGCCCCGTCCCCAGCATCAATAACAGAAAGAACAGAATGTTTCTTCTGCATTCTTGCCTCACCTTCCCTACTCAGACCTGACAAACAACCTGCTCAGGTATTTATCTCCAGGCACCCAGAGCCAGAGGCCGATTTCTCACTGCGTCTGACAGATTGAGTCGAGAGATTCGGGGTGAGTGAGTTGCTCTGAAGCATCAGGTCGTGGAAATCCATGAGATGATCCTGTCGCTAGCTTTCTAGTTTCAGTCAACGCATAAATGATGAGGGCAGATCGTGCAGTATACTCATATACCAGAGACCTACGGTACATACAGTATACAGTACTTAGCATAAAACCACATTGTTACTTAAATACCTTTACACATCGCATGCTTCTAAAAGGCAGCTGCCTACAAACAGGGACTCCATCTGGTTCCCAACTGAGTCCCCTATGGACTGAGCTACTGCCGCCGCAGTAAAAGTGCAAAAGTCTGTGAATTACTTGAATCTGCTGAATTGTTTTGTTTTGCACATTGTTGCATAAGATTCTTGCTCTCATAAACAACAAAGGTCCAAGTTGAGAACGTGGAGTTGAGTTGTCTTCCAATGTGCTGTAGGTCACCTGGTTAACAGCGTAAACATTTTGCCTAGCGGTGCAAATTGTAAAACAGGTGATTGACATGTTGTCACTCAGAGCCAAATACTCCAAATACCCCATGCAGCACACACACTGTGTCCCTGTGATCTGAGGCTTATGCTTGCACTCCAAATATGTACCGTGTCTGTACAGCGTGTACGGCTTGCACGCACACACAGACACGCACCCTTTGGCTGGTTTTGTTCTTGATGCAGCCTGTCAATTGATCATTTGTTCAATGCGTGGCACTCAGCTATTTAAAGCTGTAAATCAGTCACTCTAAAACATTTCCCAGCCACTGAATGGGAACAGTTCACATACATTCACACACAATATCATCCGGTATGTGTTCATGCCTCCACCAAGGTTAAACCAGGCAGGACAAACGTACATTGAGTACAGCATGTCCCTAAATCTATCAATACAACAATCTGCAAACATAAGTTGGTTATCTTCAGGCCCAAATGAGGACAATGACTGGCAATGTGTGGATTCTGCCATCTTCTTCCTGTTGTGCTTCTCTTGACTGACCAGTAAACGAGCTCATCTCTACACGCGTAGTTGCAATCTGTGACTGATTGGGAAAAAGGTTCACAGGCCCGGAAACCCGCCGGCGTCCTGATATTCCCATTGGTAAGCATTTAATTTGCGTCACACCAAATGAGCCATTATGTAAAATACGTGAGGAGTGAGGCGGTGTCGCTCCCTCGTTCGCTCTGTGTTGCCGTGGTGCTGCTTTAGCTGAGCGAGCACCCTGATGAGAGTTTGGCCAGTGAGCCTTGGTAATTGGTTCTCTGCTGCCTCTCTGCTCTCCCTCTCCTTCCCTCTGCCTCCTTAGCTCAGCACTGCAGTGTTGTCAGTCCCAGTGGGAGTTGTTTGTGGCTGTGCTTCCTCCCACACACACATGTGCACGTGCACACACACGCACACACGCATATGCAAGCACATAACCACACAGTTATGCACATATGCACAACGTCAAGGGGATCAGAAGAGAGCCGTGTTTGTGATGTAATAAGGTCACTGTGGGGTCAAACAGAGGAAGGCCAGGAACATTTCACTGAATCTGATTATTTACTTTATTTAGATGTGCAATATTCACCATTTTAATCTAATTTAGAATTCTCACACACACAAGCTACATGATCAACAAACACACACAAGATCAAACAAAAGCACCAGAATCACTGGCACGTGTGTGTCCCACCGGACCCCCTGGCCCCCCCATCCCTCTGCAAACACCTTCGCTCCCAACTCACACACGCACACACGCACACACACAGGCACAGGCACGTGTTGGTGTGTGTGTGTGGCTCATTAGGCTATGATAGATTCAGTGAGTGTGATTTTAAGCCCTGGGAGAGCCTTGAGGTAAATGGTACCTAAAAAAGAGAGTATGACGGAGTGACACACACACTCATACACACACGTATAGGGACAAACACACACACACCCAGAGCACCTCTATGGTGTTCATTTCTATAGTCATTACTCAGTTGTGAGTGTCAAGGATAATTATTGTTGTTTACTGCTTTCCTGTCAAAAGTCTGGGCTCACACACAGGTGGCAGCTCTTCAATCTAGATGTCACACACACACACACACACACACACACACACACACACACACACACACACACACACACACACACACACACACACACACAAATATACTTTTTATACAAATATACTGATATATACTTTTTCATCCTCTCTCCTCCTCCCAAGACTATTCACGGGAAACAAATGCTGATTCTGTACATACATATATACTGTACTGAAACAAAGCACCTACACACACACACTTTTTTTTAGACATGTAAAAGAGGCGTAGTTGCTATTTTGAGGGTATGAGAGAAGTTGTATTTGGCAGGGGTTCACCAAAGAAGCACCTCCCTAAAGAGGATCCTCTGGAAGGAAAGCTGGGTTATGATTAATTGATGAGAACAGCCTTAAAGTGATAATCCGTCACATTTCTTCTTTTTAAAAAGAAATCCAAAAATATAGTCATTCTCTGGCAACTTTATAAAAGATTGTTCATGAAACGTGGCAGATCTGACTCCGACCCTAAACCTCCAGCCCAGTAGGTGGCAGCATGTAAATGTATTCTTATCTTATTATTAAGTTTTTGTGTAAACCAACATAGAAAGACCCTGAAAACCGACACTAGTGTGGCAAATTAAATGTCTGAACTGATGAGCTTATATCTTGTTTATGTTATATTGAATTTATTAGTTTGTTTTTAGACTAATTTGGTTCAAAATTCAGTAGCTATGGAAACGAACATTGATTTGTTTGGGTGAGGTATCATCTTGCTGTCACTCCAAGTCCAGAGCAGCTTGTTTGACCTGGAAAGACTGTGTATATGTTTGTGTATATGTGTGTGTGTGTGAGTGTGTGTCTCAGGGAAATGCTCTATTTCACGTGAGCACATTGTCAATTCGTTGGACAGCAGACGCGGCGGCGGCGAGCCATCAGGGGCGTCGTTCCAGTGATGAGCTCACTCACCCTGGGCGAGACGACAGAGCATGACCCCGGGAGAGGACAGGAAAGGGAAATCAATTGTACCTGATGCAGTGGAGAGAAGACGGGGGACAAAGACAAAAATCGAGAGGGAGGGAGAGAGACTGTAGCTTTTCATCCTCTTTATCTGCAATGTTGATTTGCTCTTTTGCTGCCAGGGAAAACCACTTTTGCATACTAACAGAAGGTAAAGGAGGAGAAGGTCGACCTCCGTGCACCGCTTGTGGCTTGTGGAGCAGAAATCAACAGAAGTGCGATTAATTTACTCTGAAGATCTTTCTCTGCCCTTTGCAAAGTGATTCATCTTACTGCCGCATGGGAAAAGCCCACCGTGTCATAATTCATCTGAGACACACAGCATGTACGTGCAGAGATGGGATACAGAAACAAAATAGAACAATATGTCTGCTAAAGTCGGAAAAAGCTATCCAAATTTCCATGTGAAAATGTTTTAAGAGAATTAAAAAGCATAAATAATGCATAAATAGCTCAGATTTGTAGAAAGGTTTGCTTAGTTTTGTAGACAACGAAAACCTTCATCGCTGGTTTTCTCCCTGTTGGATTTCAGCCTGCGATGTCTCTCTTATCATCAGAGAACAGAAAGTCAGAGTTATTTTCTTCACCTTAAAAGGCTGCGAGGAATTAGCAGAGATTCTTCTTTTTGTTTGTCTCGCGCAGTATTCGATCAAAACATGCCCAGTGGATCTCATTAGCAGTGTGAGATAGAAAGTATACATCATCTCTGATCATCACAGGGGCTCTCACAGCCTCTGCTGGAACGTCTCCCCGTCGGATGTTCTCTGTGGTTATTCTGGGCAAATCATAAGCATAAATATGCATGTTGGCGTATTAAGCAGGGCTGCATTTGTGATACTGAAACCCAGAACCTGAGACGATGATCCATAATGTATCGACTTTCTGATCATTTGGGCGATTCTCTGAAACATTTAAGAAATTGCCTCATTCATTATTTACCGGCTGCATTTGGATTCGGCAGCAGAAGAGAATCTGTGTGTCTTTAGGGGCTGAAATCTGTGATTATTTAGTCATATATTTGAGTGAGGATTTGTTGCTTGCCGTCAAACTGCGTAGTCACGGCGCCCCGGAGCCCAAACACTTCTGCGTGGAAGTGTTTTGCCGAGCTTGGGTTCTGTTTTGTGGATTCCCGAGTGGATTCAGTGAAACAAAACAATACTGCAGGAGAGCTGACAGCTAAAATAGGCTTTTACTCTATAGACTAAATGCAGCCTGTGCGTTAACATGCACATTCTAGTCTAAACGTGTAGTAGAGTGAATAAGATTCCACTTCTGAAAGAATATATGAGACGCAGAGATTAATATATGCAGAGATTCATCACTTTGATTATAAAACGATGGGATTGTTCCATTTTACAGTAAATCCAGCAGGTCTGTTACTTGTTACTGATCAGATTGTGATGTTTACATGTATGGAACAATCAATATTTGGCTTTTAGTGGAACATAGCCAATGTTTTAGGGGAGGATAAGTGGAAAAAATACAAAAATTACAAACAGTAATCGATGCTGTCGAGTGTTTGTATTCGCTCTTCTGAACTGCTTCAAGCAACAATTGACATGTTTTTCTACATTTAATAAGAATAAGCTGCACATCGGAACATCCTAGCTTACGAGCAGCTAACGTCAAACAAATACTACATCTACTGATTAACTTAACAATAACTGTCTTAGTTTTTCCAAAAGCTCAAGAAAGTCTCCAGCTTTTGTCTCACGTCCTCTTTCTTCCTCGTCAAACATTTTAGAGAGTATATTTGTTCCAAACTTGTGTTAATTAGCTCAGGAGATGAGCTAGGTTAGCGCTAGCCTACCAGTATGCTGACATGGCAGCAAACAACAACAAATAGGCGCCACAATAACGTTTCAATGAAGTGATAAAAGACAAAAAAAAAGTGGCAGCTTAAGTGGTTTTCCACAGATTAACACAAACCGTTTGTTTCCCTCTGAAAATGATCCGCCAAGCTCGCTAATCGTTGTTCTGCGTCGTTACCGCTGAGTCACAGTTGATTGGGCCCCCGACTGCTCCTGATTACAGGGGAAAGTGCACAGTCATTGAGAGGAGAGCCCACATCCTTCTCAACCAGGAGCTGAGGCACACACACTCGTTTGCTGTGTAATGAGAGTTTGGTCTCTGCTGAACAGATTCCACTTGTGCGATACTTGTGTGTGTGTGTGTGTGTGTGTGTGTGTGTGTGTGTGTGTGTGTGTGTGGGGGGGGGTTTGGAAGAAAATGTCATCAAATTGAAACGCTGCAGGTTCTTACAGTTTCCTTTATTGGACACTTCTGTCTCCGTCAGTTCAGTTACACATAAATATGTTCTGAGGTAACAACAGGATGAAGATTGTAGGAGGCCTTGGGGCAGAAAATCTGCCCTTCACAAATGATAAAGAAGAAGAGTTAAAGGTCAATTAGATTTTGATTAGGGCTTTAAATGAAATGAATGAAAACTACTGGCCCTTATGATGTGTGTGTGTGTGTGAGTGTGTGTGTATATGTGTGTTGGAGGGAGAGAAAGAACGAGATAATGATGAGCTAAATGTAGCGTATTATCTTTCCTGACAGCTCATAGCTACACATAACACACACACACATAGTGATGTGGATGAGGAAAATATTTTGGTTGTCCCTGTCCTCTTCAATCCTCACTTGAAGGTGTGTGTGTGAGGAGAGGTAAGGGGATGGAGGGACAAAGTGGGAGGAGTCACCATCGACTGCAGCAGAAAAATGAGCAAGGGGGGAAAGGGGGAGGGCAGAGAGAGTGAGTGAGAGGGGAGTGAGAGGGCGAGAGAGAGAGAGAGAGAGAGAGAGAGAGAGAGAGAGAGAGAGAGAGAGAGAGAGAGAGAGAGAGAGGAGGAGGGGGGCAGCATCTGCTCACTGCGCAGTGTTTCATTGATAAAGTAGCTCCAGTCAGAGCTGTAAGGACTGCAGCTGGACATATCACACGCCTCATCATGCACACACACACATACACACACACACACATACACTCGCTCACGCACACATTCTTCCCTGGTGTTTGTTTACAAGCTGACGCCAGGTACTCCAGCGCTCTCCAAACAAGTGCAACCCTAAGGACACACACTCAGCCCACACAGTGACATGCTCTTGACAGACTCCTCTTCCTCTTCCTCCTCCTCCTCTTTGTCTTCCCCTCTTTTGGGATCGTGGGTTTAGTCAAACAACAGAGAAGCAGCACCTGTACGTGCAGAGCAGGAGCTGCTGTTGATCTGAAGGTTCTGGCTCCATCAACCGGACTGCTGGAGCTGCAACGGGATCAGTGGGACCAGCAAGCTAAACACAGACGGTAGGAGGCAAGCATGCATGAAACACACACACACACACACATATATACATCTCAAGGGGACGCACAAGCACACTCACACTCACACGTGCATGGAGAAACTTCAAATGCAGCACACACACACACACACACACACACACACACACAAACACACGCACACACACACACACACACACACACACACACACACACACACACACACAGGTCTGACAGCTTACTGAGATGCGTTCTGAGTGTTTTATGTTGAGCTGTAAACAGAGCTGTTTTCCCCCCCTCAGCAACAGGATCCTCCTCCACTCTCTCTCTCTCTCTCATACATACATACACACACTTCCTTCATCTTCATCTCCATCCCGACAGCAAGGTGTTCTACTTTTCTCATTCTTATATTGCAACATCTTTCCTCTCTCCCTCACAGATTTGCCAATCCGTCTCCATCACCTCCTCTCTTACTCTCTCTCTCTCTCTCTCTCTCTCTCTCTCTCTCTCTCTCTCTCTCCTCGCATCCTCTCCTTAACCCACCCATTCCTCTCTCACACTCAGCATCTCTTGCATTTGCTGTCCCGCGCTCGTGCTGACAATAGCTGCAGCCTTGTCCTCATGTCATAGACTTCTCTCTCTCTCTCTGGCTCTCTCTCTCTCTCACTCTTTCTCTTTGCCAGTCTGTCCGTCACCCTGGGATCTACGGAGGCGAGCGGAGTGCCGGTGTCGGCCATGAAACTGGTGAATGGGGGAGGAGGAGGTGGAGGAGGAGTTGGTGGTGGTGGCGGAGGAGGTGGAGAGAAGACTGCCTTTTCCTTTAAGAAGTGCTCTGCTTTCCAGTTTGTCAAGAGAAAGGTGAGTTTGGATGGTGCGCACACACATACGCACACACACAAATTGGGAAGGACACACTCATGCATCGTTTGCATTTTTGAGTTTGCACCCCCGACCTACACAGTTGCAGAGTGGGATGAGAGAGGAGGTGTCACGACCATAGCATTCTCTCTCTCCCTCCCTGTGTGTGTGTGTGTGTGTGTGGGTGTGTGTGTGTGGGTGTGTGTGTGTGTGTGTGTGTGCACTCTTTGGATGATGTCATCATGGAAGCTAAGCTGCGGGAGTCAGGACTTGGCTGCCTGAGTGGCTGTGTTTACTCTCTTGAGTGTGTGCCTGTGTGTGTGTGTGTGTGACTGGACAACAAGCGCATCCAAAACACTGTTGCATTACAAAACCCACAAGTGTGTGCCATCCAAAAACCATGACATCATTTCGCTAACATGGTGCTCTGGTCTGGGATGGACTCAGCTTGTCCAACATTTTGCTGCAGTGCTGTCACTTTGTCTCGTTTTGTTGATGTGTTTGTGTACAATTAAAGGATTTACCTGCGGTCCGCAGTACATTCTCACACTCTCATTGCAGTATTCTCATGGATAAGAACTGCAAATTCATGCAAGTGGTGCATGTAAACAAACATTTTACAAGCTGTTTTGATGCCTTTTTCTTGTATGTGTGTGTGGAGGTATGAGTTTGTGTATGCGCATCGTGCAGCATCAAGTTAAAACCAGGCTTATGCATTTATGTTACAATGTTTCTGTTCTGTTTGCCACACTGCCTCCCACTGGACACTTAAATACGCGACACCAGCACACATTCACTGGCCTTGAAGCGTAATGCCGCTGTCAGCTGTAAACTGAATAAGCTCGTCCGTTTGATTCTGATACACGTGCTTAGAAAAATGCATGCAATATCTACTAAACCGTTTAACTTCCGCTTCCATAAATGTGAGTAATTGACAACAAACACAGCTGGAGACACCCGCGGGCTCTGACCATCACCTCTGTTCCATGGAGGTGACGTTCACTCTGTAATCACGGTATTGCGATGGGAATTCAAAACGTTTTTGTTTTTTCCATTACCCCAAATCGCACAATAAAACAAATCGAAGAAAGAAATAAGCGTTTATTGCATAGAGTATTATGTTCATGACACCAGCCTTCAGCCTCAGGGAGCCATTATACACCAGGACAACAACAAACTGGCACCGATGGAGATGAATCAATGTCAGACAAGCGTTCATTTGGCTTTTTTGTTGTGTTTGAGTCTGGCTGCGTCCTCCTTGTGTGACCCCGGCGTGTCCCTCTCTCATGGCGTCAGTATGGTGTGGATCACTGGTGACTCTGAGGACAGATTGTGTTGTCCTAACACCCACACGCTCACACTCCCCCTTGCACTCCCACAGGCAACATTCTGCCGCACCCAAGCCTTTCCATGGGATTTCTTAACCAGTGAAGAAGAAGATGACTTTCCATATCTGCTCTAGTTTTGAGGCGATTTTGCGATCGTGTTTTTCTTGTCCCCAGGAAATGAATCTGATTAATCACGCACCATCTGCACTCGGTTGTTAGGCTGGTGGAGATAATCGCTCACTGTTTGTCAGATAGAGCGGACAAGCAACAAGTGGATCATTAATATCCCTGAGACATCTGTTAGGAGAAAGTGTCTTTCAACAGTCCCACCAATCTAAAGAATTCCAGACATTTTGGCTGTTTCCAATACAAAACAACATTTTTTGAGAAGTAAGCAAATACTAGCAAACAAGGTGGAACAGTGGAATGAACAATGTGGAAAGAAGGAATGTTTCAAGCTTTTTAACTGAAACTAAACAGGCTTACTCACATTTTTAGGGCAGTTTAATTTAGTTATTTTTGTTTTTACTAACAGATTTTACATTTTAAAATCTGCTTTTCTGACAGCCCAGTTGACTCCAGTTAGCAGCTACTGCTAACCGCTAACTTCAGTGTCAATATATTGGAATTAATGTGTTTGGCTTCTCTACATATAGTCAAAGCAGCTGTGTGTCATACAGATAGATACAGGAAATGATGAAAGGACATGTGAAATCAATGCTGGCTTGTGTGTGTGAGTGTGTGTCTGAAAAAACACCAACAAGAGAACCAAACCCTAAAATGTCCGTCCTCGTCTCATCGTCAGCAACCACACTTTTTGAATTGACCTTATGAGTGGCCAAATTACCAAGTTTCCTATAATG
>NW_027467003.1:45000-120000 GCF_046128005.1 Genypterus blacodes | reverse complement strand
GGGTGGGAGGGAGGAAAGGAAGTAAAGGAAGGAAAGAAGAAGGGGGGGGGGGGGGGGGGGGGTAGACAGCCAAGGAGATGAGCGCAGCCAAGCGCGTCCAAGACGAGAGGCGATTTTTATCTACTCCCGAAAGCTGAGCGTGCAGCCTCACTATCGATCACATCTCAGCCGAGGGGATCGGTACAAGGTCGCAGGCCAGAGATTTCATTTAAATGTGTGTGTTCAGTCGTTTGCTTTGAAGCCGTCTCAGCCTAAACTCAAGCCCCGGCTGATGTCTTAATGTTATTGTTTTTCTTAGTATCCTGTGTGTTGAAATGTCAAAACCTCACTCTTAACGTTTTGAGAGCAAGAGATGATGTCATCCTGTCTAGTCGGGGATTTCATGTAGTCTCTGATCTGCAAATACAACACACAGGTCTGCGCATTTGTTGCTGGAATCTTGTGCTCTGTGTGTATGTACTGTACAGACACACACACACACACACCTCATTATGTTTTCTCTATGACGTGAGAACACAGGACTTTGGCTCTTGATGTAAGTCTTATCTTTCAAGTGCCGTAATCATACATTCTGAGAAGCAACAGGTCTCGAGCTGCTCACTTACAGTGAAAGTGCATAGGTTGTTAATGGTTAATGACTTGTGTCGTAATTAAAGATCTGAACCCTTCGCCAGGTTCCTTTAACTCGCACTGCACTGCTGTTTTTGAGTCAAGCATGTGAACTCTGGACTCCCTCACACGGCTGTTTGAATCTGAACTCTGAACATCAGATGGAAAAAATTCTGACTAGTGGCAGATCGACCTGAAACCGTAGTGATTTTTAAAACATATCAATTTTCTCTCGATCGCTAAACAGTTACAGTCGAGCTCTAACGGCCGCCATTCCAAACTTGTTCGAGTGCTTTTAAATTTTCAAAATAATTGAGTCAAAACCTTTCTTTTCTCCTCATTATAGACCTCTGCACATTTTCAGTCACTCCATAAATGCCAAAAGTTAGAACCCTCCAGAGTCTTTCAGATTCTGTGCTTTGTAATGAAACTGGAGAGGTGCCAGCTTAGTGCTGCTTTAGAGCCAATACGATCAATCTGGACAAATGCCAGCTCCTATACTTCCCCTCATGCAAATGCCTGATACAGTCAGCTGGGTGTCTGTCCTACATTGAAGTTAATTAATAATCATGCCCAGAGACTGTTACATAAAATCCTTACCATGATCCTTTGGCCTCTGCATACTTCAAAGCATGAAGGTTACCAATGGTTACTGGATTCCTTTGCCGTTCAATCCACATCCAGTCACAATTTTGAATTTTCTTCTACAATTTTGGCTCAATTGTCACAAAATGTTACATCTTGTATGTCTGGACCAGTAATATCTTCGTCAACTTAATATTATGACAACTTATGCAACCTGATGGTGGCGCTATAACAACAGCAGTTACATGTAATCAATATCTTTGGAAGTGGAAGTGGTAGAATCAGAAAGTCTGTTGCTTTGTCAGTGGAGGAAGGAAGGGGGTGGAGTCATAATCAGAAGGCTAGTCGGCCTTGGCAAAGGTATGGATGGCCTCTATTTTAAATCCCCCAGGCTCTTGGAAAACACCTTCTACCATCGTTTCAGATGCGCTCAGTGATGGAAAACAACAAATCCTTTGCTATTCTTTTGTTCCCAAGCCAAGTCTCCTGGCAATGGAAGAACGTGGTTGGAGTAATAAAACTGCGATGGCTTCATTTGCATGATCTCTCTTCACACTCCACCATATAGACCTGGAAGCATACGGGGCTCAATTTGCCAGAGCAGAAAGAACAAAGTAGGGACATAAATAACTACGGAGGAAGCGTTGGTACCTTGGTTGGATTTGTGATGCAGCAGGAGGATGTGTGAATTGGCGTCTCGTGTTTTTGCCCGACACATACAGTTATAACAAGCCAGCGGAAGAGTGAGCCAATACCAGGCTGCATATGGAGACGGATAAGAACATGATTATAGATGTATACATTTAGAAATGTGATGTATGTGAGGAGGAGTTGTGTTTGCTGAGATTCTTCAGTGCTTCTAAAGCATTAATTAGCAAAAATCTAGTCTGTCTGTCTTTCTCTCTCTGACCTTCGTCCCTGACCTTGACTTTCTGGAGAAAAGACCGTCTCCTCTCTTGGAAGTCTTATTGTGATGGACCCTGGGCTGTTATTGTCGCACTAATCCACCCTGAGAAGATGACTAATCCCATTTTCCACCAAAAATCCAGCCAAAACTGCTGCGTCACAGAGTCTCAGCTCAAACACCAAACCAAAGTTTTATTTGGCCAAAACTGTTGATAGAAAGTGAATGTTTTGGATATTTCCTCCTCTTTCTCTTTGCCAAAGTCAGAGGAGGGCTATAGATAGAAGTGGAGTGAGGGGGGATGCATGAGTGTGTCTGCAACTGTTTGAAGTGAGAAGATGTGTAACGTAATCAAGTCCAGAGAGAGTGCGGCTCTTTAATTTTCCCCGAAAACGCGGCGAGGGCCGGTGCGGAGTGTACGACTGTGAATATTCATGATTTGTCAGAGAAGTCAGAGACTCTCGGTGCTCTGCAGGAGCTGAAGATGAAAGAGTCACAATTCAATCCAAGACAGTGCAAATGGCCACGAGGGTCTACAGCAATGTTTAAATCCCAAATTCGCCCCTTGACACTGTTTCCTGCTCGACAATAACATTCTGTATCATCTCTCCCTCTCTCTCCCTCTCTCTCTGGCTTGATATCCCATGGGAAAGTTGTCTGAGTCTCTATTCTTTCCTACTCCTCTTTCAGTCTCAGACCAGTATTTGTTGATCTAGAAAAGAGAGGATGCAAGGAAAAGAAGTAGCAACAAAGCGGTGACCCTGGTGTTAATGAAGGCGTCTCATCTGCCAAAAAGACAATGAGATGACGTCGTTGCTTTTCTCCTCATCTTCTTGTCTTTTCTAAAAATCTCCTCTTGCACCTCATTCTCTCTGTATGATCTCTCCCCAACATGGACTCGTTCCATTACTCTTTCATACGCAGACATATGTGGGACGGCCTGTTGGTGGAGGGAAAGCAGGACGAAGGGGGAAGAAAGAGTTAATGCTGACGGAAGTAAAACTCAGCTGATACTTAATGGTCACCATAAAAATAGAGTTTCCAAGGCACTGTAAGAGAAAGAAGCCGTCAAAACTGAGGTCCTCATTAACACAAACACAGAGAAATGTAATGTGTTAGTTGTGTAGCCTTCTTTTCTTCATCCTCACATCCCTGCAGTGTTTTCTGCTGTTCAGTTTCTGCTGTTTTTATAGACCTTACGAGGGCAAAAGGCCAGATCTCACTGTAAAGCTTTTTACATAACGTTCCCTGCGGCCGGATCAGTGTTGTTTTTCAGGATAATCAGTATTGAACGAGGGCAAAGGGCAGTGGAAGGCGCTAATAAGGTTAAGGCAGAGGAAAACGCGTCGGATGTAATCTGTACGGGGAGTGTGTGATGGTTTTATGTGTTGATCTATGCGAGTGTGTGGCTGATGTGTACATCCTGGCTTTAGTGCGAGAGCTTCCTGGGCTGATGTTACATCCTGGCTTTACGAGGGCATAGCACAGATTTCACTGTAGATGGATTATGTAAGTTTGCT
Organism: Genypterus blacodes; assembly: GCF_046128005.1. Taxonomy (NCBI): domain Eukaryota; kingdom Metazoa; phylum Chordata; class Actinopteri; order Ophidiiformes; family Ophidiidae; genus Genypterus; species Genypterus blacodes. Next base: position 116,382 of record NW_027467003.1, on the reverse strand, counting down.
AATAGCCGAAGACGTCGTTGTGTTTGAGGGTCTTTGCACAAAACCGGGTCAAAGGGCAGCAAAAGGGTTTAAGATGAAGGGAAGTCTGGAAACGATGTGTGGGGAAGGAATGCAGGGTGCCTTCCGTCGAGACAACTTCTAATAAAGCGACTATACAACACAGGATGATATATTACAGGATAAACAGAGACGACACCATAGAAACCAAACACTATATGAGCTCAATGTGTGTCACGGGCAGGGTGTGTGTGGGTCTGTACATACACAACTGTCGGAAATGAAGTCAAGAGAGACAATGGTTATGACCTACACACACAAATATGCACCCCCACTCACTTTCCTGACCTTCTTGTGTGTAGTTTGCATTTTGCAGTACACAGATGACAAACATGCTGATGATGTCGTTAGAATGGAAATTGAAATTACTGACACAGTTTAGAGATCTTGAATTAGCACAGAAAGTAGTTTATTTACTTAGATCTGGATTTTGGAATTCAGGTAGTTGAAGATAATGGTCTAATTTGGATTGATCCACTGGATTACATCATCAGCACTCATTACTGGAAGTGTTCTCAACCATAGACGTTATAGCATTAAGTGGCAATTAAACTTCCATAATGGGCAGATCATAGGTACCCCACACACACTCACACACTCACACACACACACACACACACACACACACACACACACACACACACACAGACACATACACACACATACGCTGTGGTATTACAGAGCGTTATGATAATGTATTTTACACTCTCTGTAATAGTTTGAATCCACTCTGTCCTTCCTGCACCCAGTGGCAATTACAGTCAAGGGAGCTCCCATTTATACTGACACAAACTTTTCTGTCGAGTTGGCAAGTTTGGACTGGCACTCACACACACTTGACACACTTAAACACACTCACGCACAGTCACACACATTTCCCCCCTGCCAGGCTGTGCTAATGTCAGGAGGCCAGCACACAGCGGCCTTGGTAAGAGTCATTCCAAATGGCTGCAGTGACTGAAGCCATCCGCTCTCTGAGCCAAGGACGCCGTTACATCACCTAACCGCCACTCTGGGTCACTAACACGCCTGCCTCCGCAATTTAGCTTCTTCAAGACCTGTGTGCACCTTGACCTTCGCCACCACTGTCCGGTGTAGCTTCCATTTCTCACATGTCCCCTCTGTGTGTGTGTGTGTGTGTGTGTGTGTGTGTGTTTCAAGGCTTTTAAGGTGGTATTTGCGCTTTATGTGTACACACAATTTATCGTCTGTTGAAATGATCGAATGGTTTATCCTCACCCTCAGGTCAGGAAGTGGAAGATGCTGGCTCGTCACCATGGTGATGGCACCGGCAAGCATAAGGAAGTGGATTCAGACGTGCCGCTGGGTGGTTGTCCATCCTGGGGGGTCCATGCCATGCCCCTACTGGGGAGCCCGGTCATGATGGAGTGCTCCGTCTGCAGCGGGCCGTACGTCAGCTACGTCCTAGAAGACACCTGGCAGCCACGGCAACGCACACAGGTACGATCACCTAAGAACACACGCCGACACACATACAAGCAGAACACTTGATTAAAGCAGTGAAGCAGTGATTAAAGCAGAGGCAGGGTTCTTTAACTGGGCTTGAAGAGGAACTCCAGGGATGAGTCACTGTAATGTTATGACACATTTTAGTGTCACTGTTGTTCTTAAACTGTTGGATCACATCGCACATTCTCTATAATCTCAAAGGGTTCATCCTGTCATTTTCCCCACTGGTGACAAATAACAGAACAAACTAAAGGATGAGCTCATCTTATGTCAGATGATGGTTATTAGTTTGACTGCCTGACGCTGTGTTTACTGTGAGAACATTCTAAAGTTCAGTTAAAGAAGTATTGTAGCATTGGCAGCAATCCTCGCCTACGTTTCCGCTATTTCAGTTTAGTGAAGTTTAGATTATGACTCATAGTGAAGTCATGAAAGTCTCTCTACCTCTCTGTGACCCTGAACGCAGACACAAATATTCCTCCTTCTCTGAAACTCAGCGCCAACAACTCAAACTTTCTGTCTTCTTTTGTATAAAAAAATAAATCTGCCATGAAATATTAACGAATAGAAGGTCTAGTTTTACCATCGCCATGGATACAACCACATCAGATCTCTCTCTCTTTCTGCGGATGGGATAAACAAAGCTCAGAGGGAGAGCGAGAGGAGTGAGAGACAGAGAGGAAAGGACAAGGGAACATCAATGGAGGAGTGATTGTTAACTGCAGGGAGATGTGACAGCAGAAGGCACCAGGGATTTGAACAACAAGCAATATGTAAGAGTCTGTGTGTGTGTGTGTGTGTGTGTGTGTGGGAGTGTGTGAGTGACGGAAAGAAAACACTTGAAACAGCTGATAGATGAGTTCCGCCCCTGCTCTATTAAGGCTTTCATGGGGATCAAATAACCAGTGTGATTGACAAAATGGATCAAAGAAGCAAACTGATGAGATAGATACAATGCATATATACACACACACTCCTCTCAACACACCTGTGGGAGCAAACTGAGTGCTGCAGCAGACTGTGTTTAAGAGCGAATCTTCACTTCGATTGACAGCAGTGTCACGAAAACTAATATTTAGGAAAGTGTGGCAGTATTAAGTACTTATGTGCATTTCAAACTATAAGCTACTCGTCGATTTAGCTGCAACGCAAGCTCCTGAGAGAATGTAGCTAACATTTAAGCTACGTCAAAGCAGGCAGAATTTAATATTTACACAGTTTAACTCTCAAGGGGGGGGAATAACCACAAGAAATATGGAAATCTGTATTTTGTCGCCCATGACGATAACAGTATGATTTAGAAAGGAGCCTATTTTACGTCCATAAACCACAAGCACACACTGATTTGATGTCTTAAAATGAGGACGGTCACAATAAAACAGAAAATGAACACTTTTATTACAAATCATTTGATTTATTGAAGCGTTAAAAGAAGTCGGAGCAGCTTTATTATGTGATGAAGTGTGTTTTTACAGATATACTACATTTCCCACAAGGCTAAGCAAGGTGACTGGGGTAGTAGTGCCATGCGAGGATATGTTCAGGGGAGCGGTAGTGTGTGTATAAATTATAACAAGCGGGTGTAACTTTTTCCATCATGTAAAATAGTAATTTGAAGGAAGATAGCTGCATTACTGTGAAGCTACTGAACAAAGTAACTTCACTACTTGTAGCTGGCTCATGGCTAACAGTGAGTCAGCACTATTAGAGCATTAAAAGTGCCACGTCCAGCCTAAAGTATTGACCTTTATAATCTAATGTGGAGCGCAAAGGCCACCAATCACACACACACACACACACACACACACACACACACACATACACACATACACACATACACTTCCATGTCCTATTAAAGAAGATAGATCTACTTTCAGGGCAAAGCTTGTGTATAGCCCTCAGTGGGATCAAGTAGTGGACCGTGTGTGTGTGTGTGTGTGTGTGTGTGTGTGTGTGTGCTGGCGGTGGAACCTTCACAGTAAAGAGGGTCCGTTCATCCCCAAGCCCATGCTGACGAGGATCAGTTTCACCCTGGCAGCGCCGCTCAGTGAGGCACAATAAATCTCTTGTCGGGCTGCGCGAGGAGGGATTCCTCACCTCCTCCAGCCAGGGACTTGAGTCTCACCCTGGAAACGCTCTGATTAAAACACGTCAGGAGCCAAACAGATCTGGGCCACCAACCCGGTTCCCTAAACAAGAGCTTTACAAACTGCTGCTTTGGGTGACTCGCATGTAAATATTGTGGATTCTGAGCCGAGAGCGTCAGATGTTACATTATAATTTGCATCCAGAGATTTCCTGTTATCCTTGCATGCCCTCAGAAACACACACACACACACACACACCACAGTCTTATGTGAAAGATCCATTACTCGCCAACATTGGGGCATTGTGCTATCTGGACTTGGCTGATATTGGGACGCGAACATTGATCTGAGGTAAAGGAATTGCTTTACCTTTACAGAGGAGCGATCCCACCCACTTACAGTAAGGGTGGAGGTGTGTAAGCTGGAGCATGTGTGTGTGTGTGTGTGTGCGTGTGTGTGTGAGTGTGTGTTTCACAAAGGTCAGTGTGTCGTGAAGGAGCAATAAACATCCAGTTCCCCTGAGTTATCCTTGAGCTTTGGTCACATGCGTTCACCACACACACACACACACACACACACACACACACGCCTGCACCATGCAACGACCTTGTAGTCTTTAGTCCTTCACAGATTTATGGGATGGAACCAAATGCATGGCCTGAATTAGCGACGTCACGCTGCACGCATCGCAGCACTCGCTTTAATCCTGAATGTCATGACCTAATTTTCTGGCATTTGTCTGTTTGAAGATATATTACTAAATAATGTCATATTTGTTTCCTAGGCGATGGACCTGTACTACCACAATGAGTCAGACCCGGACAGCTACTGTTGCCCTGGCGACAACAGTAAGTCACCGGCAAATATGCCTGTTGTTTTGTATTCTCGTGCTTCCTCCCCTCTCAGTCACTCCCATCTGTCTTTCATGCGGCGACTCTAGAACGCCGACACCATCCCCTCCCCTCCCCCCCGCTATCTTTCTTCATCATCTCCCTCTGTCAGTCTTACGTCGTTTCTCTTCATCATCTGCAGTTCTGTTTTCGCTGTCAAATCCAAAATTGCCCTCCGCCGCTCATTGGCTCTTTTTTCCCCTCAACGTTCTCTCCTCATCATTTCCTCGTCTCCCTCAGCGTGATGACCATGGGAGCGAGTGATTCACCCTGCATACTGACACACACACACACCCCCACACACACACGCACACACACATCACTTCACCTTGCCTAGCTCAGACGTAGGCTCTCTAATACCACCGCTAAACTCCCGGGATAATAACTGTTGTTCATAAAGCAAGATTAGCATTTGGTGTTTTGTGGAAACTAAGTTGGTAAATGTAAGGTAAATGGGGGAAAACAGTAGTTACAAACGGATCATCACACACATGATACAGTGACCATTCACCACTGTTTACTCCGTGTCATGCTACTTGTCTGTGCCTGTGTATATTTTGTGTGTTTTTTAAGGTGTTAAGTTACAATCTTGTCAGGTTATCTAAGATGATTAAATATCATGCCACATATTCGTGCCACAAGCCATAATCCAATCCAAAGGACACTTGGAACATATTGCGTGTGTGTGTGTGACATCTTGGCGTAGAGCCTATCTATCTTTGTTTCCTTGTTACCTTTCTCTTCGTTGGAAATCTTCTGCTGTGCCAGGACACAAGCTTCTCTCAGCAAAACTACCAAAAACTGCATCCTTATTCCTTCTCCAGTATTTTGGCTACTCGTGTAGGAACAATTCACTACCAAATTTAGATAGTAAAGCTGCATATTCTTGCCTAATAATACTGGACAATTCTTAGTGACATACGCTTTATATTCTAAAGAAAAAGATTTTCCCTGGGCAGCGGTTTACTTGTTAATTATGGGAGTTATCAGGGTGAAGAGAGAAATGCAGGCAATTAGCTGAGCTGGTGACAGTCTGTTCCTGTGGCTTCAGCCGTAATGCCGCTTCACACATTTGTTCCAAGTTCAACAATTAGTGGCTTTAGAAGGATCCAAATGTTGTCATGCAAGGATGGTTTTCATCTAGTACAAGAAGTATCACTTTGAATGTTAAATACGCCGCAACGGTGCCTGTGACAAAGAGAGAGAAGCTGTTTACCTATTCAACTATTACAGGGAGTGGAGATCTGAGGGCAGGACAAGTCCAAACTATGGCAATGTTCCTTTATTCCTACGGACGAATACAAAAGGTAGAGTTGTTTTTGTATGTAATCTGCGGAGCACAACGCCCTAAAGCGCATTTTGTTATGTAACCCCATCACTGTGATTCAGCTAATCAGCGTTCACTCAATGATTGATGGTCGTTTTCCTCCTGATTTGGCAACAAGTTTATATAATTCCTGATTACCAAGCTTAACTTAGTTGTGTGTTTGCACCAGAACTCTTTTCTTTCTCAGTAACGTAACACGCACGGTATCAGCTTTGCAGTCTCACCAATCATGTTCCACCTCTCACATGTGACAACCTGCCCGCACCTAAACACACTCTTGTTAAGCAACATGCATATTGCAAAAACAACACACTGACATAGAAAGTCCCTACACAGACTTTACATCTTGCAATCTTGCAAACTAATAGAAATTCAGCCAATTAGTACATTTGTGAGAGCTCACGATGACAATACCATTATTATTATATTATAAATATAATTCCTGCATAAAGCAATCCAGTTCAGAGCCCCTCAGGTTTAACAAAAGTAGGATTTATAAGCCTTCATTTGCATTTAAGGAACACGTCCTGGTTGCTACAGGAACATAATTATAGAATAATAGCGAAGAGAATGAACATTCAATATTAATATTAATGCTTCCAAATACAGCCGAAAGAAACAAAAAGTGAAAAACAAACAAGAGAAACTCTGGTGCCATTGCGGGTCAACAACATTACCACAATTACTCACAAAATAAATCAAAATAAGCTCTTTGTTTTGCAGAAAAGCTGCTGTCACTGAGAATCTGTACAAAGGTCATGCTGGGACTCATCTGATTCATACAAAGACACGGAAGCAGAGACGTTTGAGAAGCAAGTCAGGACAAGTCCAATACCAAAACATCAAGTCCATGCTAACCACGCTATCAACACCTTAACTCCTGCCCTCATTCACTCCTAATCGTACACAGCGCAGTCCTGAACAACAGGAAGTTCACCTTGTGCTATTTGTTGCTCCGTACAGGCACAGAATAGTGACGAGGGACCTGTGGCTGTTTGAATGGTAAAAGTGAAGGGGATGGTACATTTGTGCGCCGAGGAAGATGAATAATGTCCTATGTTTAGGTCACCATGTTCATGTCACGGATGTCTGGACAATATCCAAGACGAGATTGTCCGATGTTCTGTAATTCCTAATGATGCTGTCCGTCATTTCAGCATACTTCCTTTCTGCAGCAAAGTTGATTATATAGTTAATTAATCATTTCTGAAGAAGAGGAAGTCAAGTTCTTCCCTCCGGCCTTTCAATCGGCCCATGTGATAGTTGACTAATTATAGTCTGGGGAACAAACACACAAGTGCGGATACTTTTCAAAATTGTGTCCAAGTGTGAAAGCGATCTCCATCTACACAGCATATTGAATCGCATTATTCCAAGACAGACGCTGGTCCGACATCGCCGATCTCTGTCGCCATCAACGCCACTGAGCTCTGTAATCTGCACCGCGACAGCTGTGTTCGTAAATCCGTTTTGCCCTTGTGTGTGTTACGTAAAGCTAAATTTACACACACACATTATCAATCGATCAATCATTCTAGATTGCTATCACAGTGTATTAAGACCCCAACACACACCAATGCCACCCACACACACACTGAGTGACAGTCTGATGTCCCGTGGCAACATAAAAGCTTGGCTGTCCTCTCTGAATGGCCGAAGCCTTTATGTAACAGTGTCATTTGGTTCCTTACCACTGAGCCTCATTCACATTCAGAGCCAGACGGCCTGGATATCAACGGCGGCAACAACCGCCCTCATCATCGCCCGGCACAAAGGACGGACGCTACGAGATGGAGGGATGGGAGATTGAGTACGGATGAAGCCATTAAACGGATGGATGTCATCTGTCGGAAACGGCGTCAATATGGGGATGTGCTGGTCTTTGAGTACGTGTGTGTGGTGGTGGGTGGGCTGAGGTAGTGTGTGTGTGTATGTGTTTGCAGTGTTTGTACCATAGTATCCTAACAACCCTCATCTCAACCCCCTATCACTGAGATGACCACCTTTCTATCGTTTTTGAGGAAAATAGCCCTCAGAATGTGTGTTGTTGTGTTTGTTGGTGCTATTGATGGGTTATATAACGCGCTACCGTCACACACACATAAACCCGGGCGATACACAGCGCTTGCAGATTGTGGAACCTCCTCTCATTCAGGACTCGAGCTGCCAAATACCTAGAGAATGAGGAGGGCCAAATCAGAGAAACACTCAGTGGACCTATTGTTGGTATTCCCTCTCTCTCTCTCTCTCCCTCTCTCTCTCTCTACCTCCCTCCCTACCAACGCCACTCTCTCGTTTCATTCACTTACCGGCTATGACTGCAGACGCAGACACCAGCGCGGTGTTTTCCACAGTGTCAGGTAATGCGACTTCATCATTATCATCTTAATTCACTTTCACCTGTTACCTCATTTTTAATAGCTGTGTGTCATCCAATGTGCAAATTAGCCGCTCACAGTTCAGAGTTAACATCACAGCTGAAGCACTTGTGTGTTTGAGAAGGAAGCTAACTGATAGGTCACCTTCACTACTATTCAAGGACGACTTTTTGTGCTGTCAGTCATTTCAGCTGCTGTGATGGTCAGACACTGTACATTAAAGTGTGTGTGGGTGGATTCACAAAGAGCCTCTTCTACTAATCTATTGTTGTTGTATTGAGGAAGCAGTTTGTTGGAACCCTTGAAGGAATTTTGGAAGTTGTTTTCCTTGTTCGAAAGGTGTGTCTGTGCGTACGTACGTGCGTGTGTGTGTGTTTGTGTGTGTGTGTCTATTCTGCCAGTCTCTCTGCAGGATCCTCTGGCCCTCTAGCTGTGTATGTGCGTGTGCGGGAACTGCCTGTGTTCTGTCAGACTTCCTGCTGGTTTGCTTTTCCCTCTAGCTGCGTGTGCGTGTGTGTGTGTGTGTGTGTGTGTGTGTGTGTGTGTGTGTGTGTGTGGTATAGGGGACAGATTAATAATAGATTTGACCCGAGAAAAGTGACAAAAAGAGACAGCCGTAAAAAAGTTGGGGCTATATTTGAAAAGAGCAGAATGACTGGTGATGGACATGGAGGATCAGCAGTGGAAGAATATTTCAACTTTAAGTCAAACCGCACATTTCCAATACTTGCGAACTGCGACATACTGAATGTGACATCATAGCGTTGTTCATGTCTCCGGTCGGCTCGGTAGCTGTAACAGCAATGCTCGGAATGCTGGCAACTCTTGGTGACACAAAGTAGTTATCCTGTGCAGATTCACATCCATCCACAATTTCCTTTTTGCCATTTGTGTCGTCGTCCAAAGTGACCTATCACACACTCTCACACACAAAAACTTGCTTGCAACGCTCATTAGGCAGGGAGAGTGTGTGCTCATCCGGAGACCCCGGCACATTAATAAGGCCTCAGCCTTTTCAGCTTTGAATTAAACTCAATGTGAGCTCGGTGAATTTCCACATTCGGGTCACTCTTTCATTCCAGGCTCAGTAGGTGAATGACCTGACCTACTGAGGGAGTGGAACATCTGACCAGAAGAAACTTACTGTTTGGATACAGGAAGATTTATTAGAGGGACTTTCAACATGTAGCTCTTCCTCACATGCGTGGCGATGTTGACCTTCCTGTTGTGTGTTTGTGTGTGTGTGTGTGTGTGTGTGCGCGTGCGTGTGTGTTTGGGGGATTTCACAGATACCACATGTGTGCAACTGGGAGCTAAACACACACAAGGTGATTATTCACACTGGGTGGTAAAGATGAGTGTGAACCCACATGAGCCCACTGCAAAGCTCTATCATGTATGAGATGGACTGGTGGTTAAATGATGTCAGCTTGTTTGTTATTATGGGTTTGATTGAGCGACATCACAGTATTTTAACTCAGGTGTTTTTGTCCAAGCTTTTATTTGTCACAGATCAACTCTACGCTACATTCTCTCCTTTGTATTGCCTTGTTGAGCAGATAATAGCTCTCATATCACTATAAAAGCCCATGAAAGCCTTATTCGTTGTGGACACTAAAGTTTTACTTTTTAGTATCTGTGAATTTTTACGGATCCCCTTAAACTAAATTGTAAACAATCCTCACTAGTCCTTCTTTATGTGTTGCTTTTAGAGCAACTGTGAGGCTGTGGAACAACAGGGAAACAACATTTCTACATTTCTTAAATTTAAGCGAAACAAAAGCATTCTATGACTGGAAAAATGGTCATGGATTGTTTTCTTTTTATAATGGAAAATGTTGTACTACAAATTCAAAACTATACAAAGTTTATTCCAGTGTTTTAATCGCTTGATGCCCGTGAAGTGTGAATAAGGAGATTATGAGGGGGCACGTGAAGGCAGCATCCTGACGAGCCCGTGAAGGCATCACCCTCCTCCGTCTTGAGTCAAAGCCCTTAAAGTTAAGTAACGCAGGAAGCAGAGGTGGAAGGAAACTAGAGGCAAAGCGTCTCCGCCCTTAAAAGAGCTGCCGCAAGAAAACGGTCCCGAGAAGTGGAGTGCGGCGGAGTTAGATTTCCTTCCCTGCCGAGGAACCTACAGCCTCTTGTTTGCGCTTATTCGAAACCAAAAGCGTCCATATGAAAGACAAAACAACCACTCTCACATGTAAGTACTCTGCTTATTCTTTGAGTCTTCAGGGCAAAAGCAAACAAAACCCGGCTTTATTTATAAATCGATCGAAAACAAAACAAACTCGATGCTGCTACGATTCATAACTTGAATGACGCGTCTATCATCTGTGTTTTCCTGGTAGATGTTTCTTTCTCGGTTGTTTTGCCTCATTCTGAACCCTTTGATCATTCCTCGGTCACTCTTGGTTGAACTTGGGGGCTCCTCTTCCACTTAGCGTGTGTGAAGCTTCTCCTCCTCCTCACCCCGTAAAACCTGTGACCTGGATTTTATGGCGCTGTTATCTATGGAAATGCCTTGCTGATAGGCAGCTGGGTTAAATGTGCCAGCGGAGCCTTGGTGACTCTCTTTTCCGACTTTGCGGACTCGCCGGGCAGCCAGAGGAGAGATGAGACCCACCGCGGAACTCAAAGGTTTGTTTGTGTTCCGTGGAGACGATCTGAAGTGAAGTTTCTGCAGCGAAGGAAGCCGAAGTTTGTCGTTGAGTTTGACTTTTAAGTAGATTTCACATGTTAAAGTATCGCTTCTGTTGATTGTTCTCTTTTCTATACATTCCAAAGTGGATTTTCCGGGTTGCAAACAGCTTAAATCTGCATTTTACGCACGTCATTCCTTGTTTAAACCGCTTATTCATTTGAGTTGAAAGCACACTCATTGAACCGGGGGAGTATGTGCATTGCGAGATAAAGACCTGAACTGACTGTGCCTCCTTACATAACCGTGCCCGGCTGAGCCTGTCTGCTCTTATCTGGGCCTTTCTGTGCGTAACTGTGCCAAGTCAGAGCGCAAAAAAACACCAAAGTAAAAAAGCCTTTTACTGCACATTTTCATTCTTGATCGTTACGGTCAAGTGCATGACCTGTACTTCTTAGTTCACTGTTTGCTAAAGCAGAATGAAAGGGGGCCGGGTGGGGGTTGGGTTTGGGGGGTCCTCACTCTGCCTCAGTGTATTCAGGAGTTTTCCACTCTGTATTTTTCCACTGCTGCTGGTGAATTCTCATGGCATCTGCCCTCCCTCCGCTCCTGCTCGCTTCCTTGGCTTTTGTGTACCGAGGGAACGTGCGTCATCCCAGCAGTTTGTATTGAGAAACCCTAAAGCTGATTTAAGCCTATTTACATCGCTATCAGATAATTAGGAGTTAGTCTGAAGGCCAAACCTTTCCCTGGTCCATGGGAAAGAAATCTGCATAGGAAACAGTGCAGAGAGGAAACCTGTAGTTGTATTCCCTTCTACTTTTGGTTTGTCATGGATGTACTTGTTCAGTTGTACACTGAGTGGTTGAAGTTCAAGCCTTTACAACTGTTTAGTGATCATATCTGGATGTCATTGTTACCATATAGGTTTGTTGTCTTTTGTCTTGGTTACAGTCTAAAGCGGAACTGTAAAAGGTCAGAGTGTGTCACATATATGGCATGTTAAGTAAATTTGGTCTGTTGCTCAAACATCTGTTCAAACAGCACCGGTCGGTCCTAGTGAGGTCTCTTTTCCCTTCAGCTGTGACGCCTGAAGAGCGCAAAGGCCACCGATTGGCCCGGAGTGGCATCCAACGTCCACTCAGGGTCCCGTTTACCAGAATGGAATGTTGACAGAGTAGCACACCCACTAGGTGGCGTTTAACGTCATGACACACCCCAAAAAGAGAGAGGGGGGAGAGAGAGAGGGTTACAGCTCCGCCCCTTTCTCATAAAGCAAGTGCCAGCCCGTAGGTAGTTATAGTTTGACTTTGGGCAACTGAACAGTGAGGAACAAGAAGTGTTTACTCACCACAGCTATGACAATCATAACAGAAGTAGAAGAACCTGCCCTGACTTACTCCAAAACCAAAGGACTTGTTGCTCTTGTGACCGGTATGGATGTTTGGATATTTTTTCACGGAAGCAAAGGACGCATTTATTTTTCCTTTTCCTCATTCCTCTAAACGTGATCTTTCTCTCCTGTGTTGCAGCTTTCATGAAACAGAGGAGAATGGGTCTGAACGACTTCATTCAGAGGCTTGCCACAAACTCCTACGGCGGCTGCAAACAGTGAGTGCCATCTGACTCATGTTATTGTTACGCATTTATGGAGATACTAAACACCGGGAGGCACGAGCAGACATGAATTGGTATCTGTCTCCCGGAGAAGAAAAACCTCTTTACGATTCCATGTCTGCCAGTCCTGCTGATTCATACAAGGGAAATGTGTTATGTTGTTGGTGAATTAAGTGTGAACTCTTTGTCTTTTCAGTCCTGAGGTTCAGTCTATTCTGAACCTGAGTCCCCCTCAGGATGCTGAGCTCATGAACGAGAACCCCTCTCCCCCTGTAAGTATCCTCCCTTGTTTACATTGTAATGGTTGAATAAATAAGCATATCCTTTGTTAACATGCATGCCCTCGTTGTTGTGAATCCCATTTAGACTCTAACCTTCTTCCTCCTCTCCTTCCCTCCCCCACACACAGCCCAGTCCATCCCAACAGATCAACCTCGGCCCATCCTCCAACCCGTCAGCCAAACCCAGCGATTTCCACTTCCTCAAGGTGATCGGCAAAGGCAGCTTTGGCAAGGTGCTGCTCGCACGCCACCGCACAGACGACCAGTTCTACGCTGTCAAGGTCCTGCAGAAAAAGGCCATCCTCAAGAAGAAAGAGGTGAATTTGCATGCACGCACATACAAGCTGTCCAACTAATCACACAAAGTGTCACCTCTGCAGCTTCTCTAACCTCTCTAACCTCTGTACCTTGTGTCCCTGCAGGAGAAGCACATCATGTCAGAGAGGAATGTGCTGCTGAAGAATGTCAAGCACCCATTTTTGGTGGGTCTGCACTACTCTTTCCAAACGACAGACAAGCTCTACTTCATCTTGGACTACATCAATGGAGGAGAGGTGAGTTGTTGGCTGGACTGCCGCCAGGAGGGATAGAAGATAAGATAGAGAGATTAGAGTTGAAGGCGATTTTCAAGGTAGAGAGATGAGATGAAGAAGGAGAAGTAAATAGAGGAGATAAACGGGAAACAGAGATAGTGGGCATGACCTGCAGATTCAGGAAGTTGGCAGAACAAGATTCAACAAAGTGGTGCCAGAAAGAGACGCGGGCGGGCGGGGGGTTTCCTGTCATGAGAACCAGAATAGAGGCCATCGCTCTCTCTCTCTCTTTTATCTTGTCTTTATTTTCTCTGAAAGAAAACGCAGCTCAGGAAGTCATTGGGTGGGTTGGGACGACGGGAGAGACTCGGGCCAGAATTAGCAGCGCCGCTCAGACTCAGCGTGTGTTTAATCGAGCTAATTTCCTGCGATTGTTGGACGAGCAAAGACAGCACTGATTAAATGCGGCCCTCGTCAGGAAACAGGACACATTTCCTCTGCTTCTCCGTTCCCCCTCAATCCCTCTAGTTTCGACTCCACCTTTGGCCCTCGTTTCATCTGTCTTCTCCTGTCGACCTTTTTAGGCCGTTGTTCCCCCCCCTTTTCCTCCCGCCGGGTTTCCTTTTTGTGTCCGTCTCTAATTCTCTCTCCTTTCTCTGCTTTCTCTTTCTTCCAGTTGTTCTACCACCTGCAGAGAGAGCGCTGCTTCCTCGAGCCCAGAGCCAGGTTCTACGCCGCGGAAATCGCCAGCGCACTGGGCTACCTCCACTCCCTTAACATCGTCTACAGAGACCTGAAGCCAGAGAACATCCTGCTGGACTCCCAGGGCCACATCATCCTCACAGACTTCGGCCTGTGCAAAGAGAATATTGAACCAAACGGGACCACATCCACCTTCTGCGGTACGCCAGAGGTAAGGACGAAACCTCTGCGTGTTCTAAGCGGTTCTGACCCCTTCTCACGTTTCTGCGTTAGGGCATTGTGTGGACGTCAGTGATGTAACTTCCTGTCTTTCCCTCCTCTCCCCTCTGCAGTATTTAGCTCCTGAGGTGTTACACAAACAGCCATATGACAGGACAGTAGACTGGTGGTGCTTAGGAGCTGTGCTCTATGAGATGCTGTATGGCCTGGTAGGTAAACTCAAGACATGTTAGATATTTGCATAAAAAGATTCCCTGCTTTGTGCTGTTGGCAGAAGAGTAATAGCTTGTGTTTGTCCCTCACCAGCCTCCGTTCTACAGCCGCAACACGGCAGAGATGTACGACAACATCCTGAACAAGCCGCTGCAGCTGAAGCCCAACATCTCCAACGCGGCCAGACACCTGCTGGAGGGCCTGCTGCAGAAGGACAGAACCAAGAGGCTGGGCTGCACTGACGACTTTGTAAGTTTGTGTGCTTGTCCGTGTGTTTGTGTGTGTGTGTGTATATATACTTATCTACATGTCGCCTTGTTTGTTTTAATGCCCATCATTAAGTTATGCTTCGTTTCTGTCTCTTTTCAGCCTGAAATTAAGAACCACGTCTTTTTCTCACCAATCAACTGGGACGACCTTAATGCCAAGAAAATAACCCCTCCCTTCAACCCCAACGTGGTATGTTCCTTTCATGTTCTCTTCTCTCTGTAGATTAAAATACATTCTTTTGGAGCAGGACGTTTTAAATGAACACCTGTACAACCTTTCTAAACATCATTTCCACTCTTCTTCAGACGGGCCCTAACGACCTGCGGCACTTTGACCCCGAGTTCACAGACGAGCCGGTGCCAAGCTCCATCGGCTGCTCCCCAGACAGCGCGCTGGTCACCGCCAGCATCAAGGAGGCCGCCGAAGCCTTCCTCGGCTTCTCCTACGCTCCGTCTATGGACTCCTACCTATAGGATTTTGTAAACAAGCGCTCAGTATGGACGCCACTTTAGACTTTTGAAACATGGCCTGTGCCATGTCTGTAGACTTGCATCTTGACCCCCGCGATTGGACATTTTTGACCCCACTCCCACAACTCTGCATCTACAAAGAACCTGCTTTTACACACCTGAACTCGTCATAATCCCGCCAACTCTTGAATGCGTTTAAGATGACTTGCTGCGGGAAGACGCCTGCCATATTCAAACGAGTCAGCGGAGTTGAAATGATTTACCGACGCACAATATCTGCAACCTTCCACGACGGGCATGAAACCTAGATGTGTCCTCCTCCTCCTCCTCAGCCATCAGTCCCCCTGTCTCTTATATAATAGTGGGGGTCCTTTGCACATAGCTCAGGCAGCTTTGAAGCCCTCTAATCCTGAAGACACAACTTAGAAGCACACAGCAACTACGTTTCCACCCTCTCTCTCAAGAGGAAGGCAAGAAAAAAACATCTCCATCCTCATCTTCACCTGCGTACATGAGAATTTGCCCGAGCGGCTTGGAGAGACGACATTCGTTCATTGGTGCTTGAGTTTCTTCTCATTTTGTTTGCTGTTTGGTAGAAAAGGGAGATGTTTAAAGTGTGTTACAGAGGGGGACATTTTTACTTTAAGGTGCCTTTATTTTCTCCTCTCCAGCTGAGCTCACATATCTTTGGGTTTCTTTTTTCCCTTTGGTTTGATTCACTTCACATTTCACAGCAGGCGTTAAGTTAAGTCACCAGAGAGGAACGATGTAGCGCAACAATTACGTGTTCAGGACCTGAACTGTAGGTAGCTGTAGGAGCTCAAGGTGGTGTGTCAACTTCTATCTCTTCATTTGCACACGGACAGATAGCAGAGAGAGCACTGCTGCTATGAGATAGGAGGGATGTGTTCAAAGGCGTGTACCTCTGCTTGTCTCCCTCATTGTCTTCCATTTGCCTCACAATAATGCAGCCTGCAGCCGGGCCGATCTGATTACATCTAAACTGAACATTCCACTTTAATATTGCTGTAATGCAGTTTGACGGTATTTAAGTTTATTTGTATATTTGGAGTTATGTGTACTAGTTTTAATGTATATTGAACAAAAACTAAAGGTATGCTTAAATATGTAAATGTAACAATTCACGTTAAATGTACTGTAAATTGTAAAATTGTTTCAGATTTATGTGACCATGTTTGGTTTGCAATAAAAAAGTTTAACTTTATTACACCTTCTTTTTCTTGGAGTGATATTTGATTGGTTGGGATGTGTTGCTAACACGTCTTCATTCAGTCGATTTGCCTCTTAATTAGTCAGAGATATGCACTCATTGACAGATTGAAGATCATTAGTTACAGTAAATGTAAAACCTCCCTCCATGCGTCAGTAAGGTTACACAATTTCGCACAGGATGTTCTAGTGTGTTATTGGTCAACCAGACCAGTCTGACAACACAGGGTCAAAAGATACTTATGCACCCTGCAGAGTTCAGCAGCTTTAATCCAGGTTAAAGCCACAGAATGTAGTTAAAAAAGTATGGAGTATTTGCTGAATTCCTCATAGCATTACCATAGGAATCCATAAACTGAAAATATAAACTAAACTAAACTAAACTAAATACTACTCGCCATAACAATAAATCAGAGGGGCGGGTGATGGGTGAATCACCTGCTGCCATAAACCTGGATTCTAAGTAGGACTTCTGCTATTCTCTATTAAATGCAGCGTCCTTTTTGTTGCCAGTCTTCGGCTCTTCTGCTGTCTCATCATTTGGCCTTTTCCTATTTGCAAAGAAGCTCTCCAGGGACGCTTGTTTTTGACTTATTTGATCCAGTTAGGGGGCTTAATTGTTTGGGCATCACAGCTGTAACACAGATTGTATGTGTGTCAAGAGGCACACACGGATGTGATAGGGAGAGAATCCGGTAATTTTTCAAAATAAAACACCCTGCAGACTCCGTCAATACAATGGAAATAAAATAAGCACCGTGACACAGTGATTTCTAATGATGTTCAATCTTCTGTGATAAAAATAATTGTCAATGTATCTGTATATTTGTGTGTGTTAAAAGCCCAAGAATAAACCTAAACTTCCTGTAATGGAAAGCCAAGTATATTATTGCACATTGCAGATCTACATCTTGTAACGTGTCAACAGTAATAACAAGACTGTTGCTACACAGAAATATTCACCAGTGTACAATATTTTCATTATCAGCTTCCATGTACTTCACGTCTTTTGCCTTATCCACCTGCTTGTCAAACTTTAGTTTTAGTTACTGTATTGCAGCCCTTGTCCAACACTGCCATCTAGTGGCCGCGATTGTACAACTATTCAAAGCAGCTGCACATCCTGTGTTTGGAGTTGCCAAGGCGACACCAAAAAGGAGCACACCGATCTAAGAGACATTTAATGGACTGAGTTTGTCAGTGGTCTGGTCAGCGTTCAAAGGTAAGGGATCTAATGAGGGATTAGTTGGAAGCATTCACAGAAACTATATGCTTCAATTTCTAGCAAAACACAACATTTCTCACCTTTCAGGCAGATGTTCAGGTGGACGACGTCCACAAGATGACACTGTTTGTCAACCCTTCAGCCATAGTATATTGCAGTGCCTCGATCACTGCATAGTTTGGACTCCAGAACTCATCTAGTCAAATGTGCAAACTCTGAGCTTGGTCACTATTTGTCCTGTTCCCTATTTGACCTTGGATGTGATGACATCAGTGTGCAATGCAATTTAGGTGTAACAAAAATGTTGTTAAAACAAAAGTGTTATCTTTGTAGATCCAAAAGTGTTATCTTTGTAGATCCTAACCTTTGAATTTTGGGATGTTTGCCATTATGGGTTATGGGAAAATGGGGATGACTCAAATGTAGAGTTACAGCTGCCATGACGCATGAAGGCTCCCTGTATGTAGCATTATGTTGCCCCTAATGCCAACGCCCTCCAATAGAAGGATCACTTACATATCTATACCATGATGGTTTCATCCCCACCAGTATCCACAAAGTAAAGTTATTACTTACAGCACTTACTAATTTACTTAACACTTCAGTTACTTATCAAATATATTTTATTATTACAGATTTTATCACTAAACATGTTCATAATGAATGACAGGATGCTTAATCCATCTTGTTACTCTGCCCAGCAAATTCCATGTTGTTATTCTAACTAGGACACAGTTTTCACTTGGATGCTATTAATATTCTGTGGAACGTTGCTACGTGTCACCATGTGTTGCTCTGTTTAGCTTTGTATGCTCTTCAGGAGTTATTGTTCTTGTGTGACAAAAACAGATGCAGATGATTTAAGACAAGACAGGATGCACAATCAAATTAGATGAACCTGACATTCTGGAAAGCCTTCATTGCAAAACTTCAGCCTCCCGTGCATTTTCCAAAAATAACCAGGACGATTTCCATTGAATGTCATTTGATCCCGCATGACAACTAACAAGAGGAAGAAACATGCAAATAAATGCCATGTCCATGAGTGTGTATTCATTTGCAGACTGTTGGCTGTTCTGTTGTTTCACACACTCGAAGCCAGTTTTGCATCCACAGGACAGAATAGACTCCATACATCGTTCAGCCACCACACAGCCACACACTCACACAGACACACAGCCTCACAGCTACACACTCACACAGACACACAGCCTCACAACCACACACTCACACAGCCACACAGCTCCTTATCAGATGAGGGAAGAACAACATTTATTTTTGACTGTAAAGATCAATGCTACTGTTAAAACTCTTATCTTTCCAAGACTGAACTGTTTCAACTTCTTCCGCGATGTTTGACCTTTGAGACCATCAATAGGTGCTTCTGCTGATTGGAGATGTCGTCAGTGAAAATAAGTGATTTTGAAAAGTGTGTTAAGTGTTGACTTGACAAACCTCTTTTTGACTCTAAAATAAAGATGTGATAAAACTAATACTAAAACTAAAAGTAATACCAATTCTAATACTAATTATTATACGTATACTAATACCAATACTACTACAACTACTATTACTACTACTACTTATAATGATGATAATGCTAATGATAATGCTATGATAATGATGATGATAATACTACTACTACTAAAACTAATAATTATTATAATAATAATAATCAATTAAAATTAAGCAATTTAGCTGTGTGAGTTTTTGCTGACATGTAGTATAGTCTCTAGACCACCCACACGTATCTTGATTAGTGGCTTATTATGTAAGACTCCCCGCAAACATTCATTTACACCCTTCATGAACAGGGACTTGTCCCAAGAAGGTGTTTTTTTGCAAAGTTTGCTGAGGTCTGGATCATTTTGTTGGACTAAAATCTGGCACCAAGTCTGGAATGTTGATGGAATTAAAAAGGAATTGTTCTGCCTGAGACCAATCAGTTAATCAGCCTCTGATACCTGAACAAGGACCACATGACAGAGGTCTGTAGCAGGTCAAACTTTGGATCCTAGAGCAAACTATTTTGCATTTCTTAGAGAGTAGACCAAGTTTACAGAGGACACACTCTGTCATCTGTAAAGCAGCGGGGTATGTGTGACAGCTTTGTTCTCCAGCATTCACAGAAATAGAACCGAGGAAACAGCAGGTGGACAACTGTATGATGGCTGGTTTGTTTTCACATGCA
The DNA here is from genome assembly GCF_046128005.1 of Genypterus blacodes. Classification (NCBI taxonomy): domain Eukaryota; kingdom Metazoa; phylum Chordata; class Actinopteri; order Ophidiiformes; family Ophidiidae; genus Genypterus; species Genypterus blacodes. Next base: position 96,578 of record NW_027467003.1, on the reverse strand, counting down.
GTATTGATACAGGTGCATTTTATGGTCCTAAAGTAGTGATTGCAGTAAAAAATGTCTTTGTAGTTCCCTGTTTTAAATGCTTTAAGCTTGGTGACTACCACCTCTGAGCAACCAACACCTAACGCACACCTTGCCAACTATGAAACCGCACCTTTAACGGGTGGAATTCAAACATGCAAGCCAACAATACAAATAAGGTCACAACAGGGCAAAAGCAAAAATGACAACTATAAATCTTGCGTGCATCTGTCCTCTCTCAATAGGTGTGTCTGTTTTCGGTGTTTGTTTTGGACTTGGTAGGTTGGCTGGATGCCTATTGACTGTGTCTGAGCACAACAAGTTGTTGACGTCCTTTGCAAAATGGACGCGAAAGCGGGCTATTATTAAACATTAAAGATATTTGAAACAAGGCCCATTGGATTTCAACATGATACATTACATAACTGGAGAAACACACACAGAGGTGGCGTAATCTGACTACTGACTCGATTTACAAATGCAATATGTAGGTTCCTTTCTTCCATTGAAGCTGATTTCAATCGCATTGTGGTGCTAGTTTGAAAATATAGATTTATGGCACTGGAAGCGTAGTTTTAAGGTGTATGTAAATGTGCTAAGTGATGGTACTAGAACGAACGAACGTTTGAGAAACTTAGTCTAAGTAGTAGCAGTAAGCTTATAACAAACAATGAAAGAACAACGTTAAAAGGTCAAAGTCAAATTAACCTATAGGCTGATATACTGTAGGCGTAATGACTTTCAATGCAATTAAAAGGCCCATCAAGACATTTCCTATTGGTGGGCTTGCCAGAAGTGGGCGGGGCTAAGGCATGGCTTTTCCAAAACAAGCACCGTGCGTGCGCCGACACGAGCTCGGAGTGGGACAGACCCCCGCGCGCAGCGAAGGGAAGCACGAGCGGCCACCAAGTCTGCGCGAGGAGGAACCGAATGGCCCCGAAACAAACCGTGAAATAAGCCGAACGACACGACGACACGCGGAGCAGCCGCGGCAGGTAAAGAAACATGTCGACCGACGTCACTGCACGACTGTCGCTTCTCCACCGAAACTTTTTTTGCAGGAGATGACGACAAGTTGCTCGGACGTCAGGAGGATTTATGAGACAAAAAGTTTCAACCAAACCTCAGCGGCTACAAAAACAAAGCTGTTTACGTGAAGCGTTAAACTGGCGGCTTGGATTCCGTTTCTGGTCCTGACTGAGTGACCTTGCAGTGAGAAGGTTGATTGCGTAGATATTGTTCAGATTGCAGGTTAAAGGTTATATATGTAATAAAGTATATAGTGGTTTTGTGTAGTTGTCGTACAGGTGAGACAAGTCTGTCCACAACAGATCCTGCTGCCTGCACCTCCCGGATCTGGATTGGATTGACCGAGCCGATGTTGTGTATAAAGTGTGTGTGTGTGTGTGAGGGGGTCCAGCAGTGAGAGGAGGAAAACGAGGATAGGGTTTGGGATTAGGAACTGCCTGTTTAATCCACAACCCCTGGTTTGTTGTTGTTAATACTGAGAATTTGGTAAGTGGACATGCAACCCTGCAAATCCAGTGTGCTCGGAAGAATCTGACCTTTGACACTGAAAAATGCAATCAATTGTAATCTTTTTTCATGCATTAGTTGAGGATTGTTTTTGAAGAAAGTTGTTAAGAAATAAAGTCCGCTGTTTGGAATATTGACGTGTGATTCGTAAGGTTGCCTATCTGTTTATAGATTGGGTCAGGTTCTTTATTCTGTTATCATATGTGTTTTGTTGTACGTCTGTGTACCATTTAGGGCCGACTGTCACAGGTAGCTGATGCAGGACCCCGGTGCTGAGAGCCAGACCATGGCCTCCTCCCATGAAACCCTGGCACATGGCTCCCCATCCAGAAGCACAGGTCAACACTGTCACTAACATGTTTCTGCATATTCAAACTTGAATAGGATGGAACTCCTCCCCAAAGCAAAACAAACCCTTCTTATCCCCACTGATCCTCTATAAAGCCTCTCCGCCTTTCTGCTTTGAATCAACAGTGTCAAATCTTGGCACTCTGTAGCAACACTATTATTACAATGATCATTTGCATTTTACCTGCGACGCCTGCACACTATTACTCAAACACGGATTAATGATGAACTCATTTCTTTATGGGTGTTGTTCCACTTGTGTCACGGTGACCTGAAGGATTCAAATGGGATCGATTGCCAGGATGAAGTGACATGCCCTGATCACAAACAAAGTAACTGAAGAGGCTGTTTTGATGGGCACAGGCTCATCTTGTTGACTCACACCGATGCATTTATTGTGTGAAAACTTGGATAAAAGCCTGTTGAACTTGATACTAGTCAACAAGTGAGTAGTTTGACTCAAAACATTACATTACGAGCATTTGACAACGCTTCTATCCAAAGCGACTTACATTACATTATCACCCTACGCAGAGGGGGGAGCAATTGAGGGTTTGGTGCCTTGCTCAGGGGCACCTTGGCAGGGACTCGAACCGGCGACCCTCCAGTTCCCAAGCGGAAGCTCTACCCACTGAGCTACTGCCTCCTAAAACGTTGAAGTTTCGTCGCAATAACTGCATCAGTGTGAGGCGACAGGACGAGAAACCTCTGAAGTTATTTTATAATGAGTGCACGTTCACGAACTGTCGTTAATTAGTGTTTGACACAGTGTGAAGATGATGCAGGGGGGAAAATTGAATAAGTAAATGATCATGGTTAGTAGCATTTTCCACAGGGGGGAACGGCCTTTGTGATGGTGTCTCTTGTCCTCAGGTGGGCGGAGTTGTGCAGGCAGGACTGAGCTGTAGCATTCCACTGACTTGAAAATCCGGTGACAATGCAAATGTGTAGGATATTCAGGTCTTCTGCACCTGAACTAGGTCACGGCAAATGCTTCAATCAGAGCATTTCCAGATATTTGTTGTGTTAGCGATTTTTGACGAAATGTCCCCAAACAAACGAAAGAAAAAGTTTAGCAGGTCGCAGTATTCTGGATTATTGGTATTACTAAGTATTTATGAAGCAGTTATTTTGTTGTTGGTGTACCTTTTGGATCGTGTTTGAGGAAGAACAAGGTGTGCATTTTGGTTGAAAGGCAGGAAACTGCAACATATTCAATACGTTGCATAATGTGACTTATGGAAATGCCTGGTGCCGGAGGTCTTAAGTCGCCCCGTGGAGTCTGGGGCTTTAGCATGCAGCTGTTCCTGTTCTTTTTTTCTTGTACGGCATGAAAATCAACATGAAAAAGTCTGGTTTGAGTTTCACTTTAGTGTACGAACAAAGTTTAAGTAGCAGGCATCATATAAGCACGACCAAAAGATGCCTGTTACAGCAGAATAATGGCAGATATAAATGAATAAATACTACATGGTCCACTGTCCAGATCAGGATCCTATAAGATGTCTGCGATGATGTAATAGTGTTTAACAAGAGGTGGACATTTGCGTTAGGTGTATGTGTGAGTCACTGATCATCATTTTTCTTCCACCTATCTGCCGGGGCTCTGATGATAACGACGTGTATGTAAGACAAAGCATCTCTCTCTCTCTCTCTCTCTCTCTCTCTCTCTCTGTCTCACTCTCTGACACACACACACACACACACTCAATGGCTCGCAAGATTGCTCAAGCATTCTTCTTGTGAACTTCTGACCCCAACTTTCACGCAGTCAGCACTTTAAGACGACTTCGTGGCCGGGGGGTTGGGGGGCATATTGGGGTAAAAGTAGTGACCCAGCCCAGTTAAGAGTTCAGTCAGTAGTAGTTTAATGACGCTCTTGGCTCTACCACAAAAACACACGCCTTTATTTGTTATAATGTTGATGATTCTGTCTTACAGCTCATGAGAACCCCAAACTCTGTCTCTCAGAAATGTTAATATAGTGATAAAGTTCCATCTAGTATCCTCACAGTGTCTCACTCTAATCAGCTCATTAACTCAAATCACCTGCTGAGGTTTCCTGAGCCTTTCCATTGTCTCTGGAAGAGTGACGACAGCGAGCATAAGAACGTAATAACACGCTTACTCATCATTGTTTTGACTCAATATACATTATAGGGATGGACCGTAGCAATATCCGGCTAAGTGTGAACTCAAGAAGGAGATCCAGTTGAACTTGTATGTGTAAGGCCTCTGCACACATCACACTGTGTATATTCAGCACACTGTCACAGCATGGAGGTCATGGAAGTGAAGTTCATTTGTGTCACAAAGTCAAATAACAGGAACAGAGAAAACAAGAAGAGCACAGATGGAACACAAAAACGGATTTAATTGTGTTGTTTACAGTGGAAACTCTAGATTTGTCTCTTATCTCACACTTTCTCTGTGTCTCCAGGCTGCAGCTGGTTGGTGGTGGCGGCAGCTGTCGCAGCCTCTCTGAGCGGCCTGATCCTGGGCTATGAGATGGGCCTGACCTCTGGGGTTCTGCTGCAGCTGCGGGGCCTCCTCTCGCTCTCCTGCCGGGAACAGGAAATGCTGGTCAGTTCCTACGTGCTGGGCGCTCTCCTCATCTGCCTGGCCGGCGGTCCCATCCTGGATCGCTGCGGCCGCCGCTGCTCTCTGCTGGTGAGCGGCGTCCTGGTGATCGGCGGGAGTGTTGTGCTCATCACCATCACCACACTGGTCTCACTGACAATTGGCCGGGTGATTGTCGGTATGGGAACAGCACTGTCTGGGACCGCGGCGTGCCTATACATCGCAGAGATCTCTCCAAGGGAAAGGAGGGGCCTGCTGGTGACGCTGTATGAGCTGATGCTGGTTGTCGGTGTTCTGCTGGGATTTAGCTGCAGTTACGCCTTTGCTGCCTTGCCCCATGGCTGGACGTATACTTTTGGACTAGTGATCCCTCCGGCGCTGCTCCAGTTCACCGCACTCCTGCTCCTTCCACGCAGTCCGCGCTTCCTGGTCACTCGGGGTGAAGTGGAACAGGCCCGGCTGGTGCTGATCAGGCTAAGGGGCGGCACCGAGGAGCAGGTGGAGGTGGAACTCGCTGACATCCAAGCAGGACTTAAAGAAGAAGCACAGCATAGTTTCTCTGAATTGTTTAGTTCCAAGGCCAACTTGCGTACGCGGTTGCTAACGGGCGTGGCCCTAGTGTTCCTCCAGCAGGTCACCGGTCAGCCCAACATCTTGTCCTACGCCTCACCGCTCCTCCGCAGCGTGGGCTTCCATAGTGATGCTGCGGCCACCCTGGCGTCCACGGGGTTCGGGGTGGTCAAAGTGCTAGGTACCATCCCGGCTGTGCTGCTGGTCGACCGCGTGGGTCCCAAGAGCTTCCTGTGCGTGGGTGCCGTCGCCATGGGACTGTCACTGGCCACACTTGGAGTGACAACATTGCAAAGCCACACACACCTCACCAGCCTGTGTAAGAGCACTTTAAACCACACACACACAGTGTGGGATTCAAACAGAACTACTACAGAACTCAACAGCACTGGCATGTGGTCGGCTAGCTTCCCCAGCCAGTTGAACAATGAAGTGCTGCAGAGGACTGGCAGGGTTGAGGATGACCATGATGATGATGATGGAGGAGGAGGAGGAGGAGGAGGGTTCACTCAGGGAGAAGTTTCCTCCTCACTGAGGTGGATGTCGCTCATCAGTTTGCTGGTGTTCGTGGCAGCTTTCTCCATAAGCCTCGGCCCCAGTAAGACACACTCAAAGAATACACACACACGCACACCACAGAAAGTTTTATTGCTGTGTAATCGATGACCTCAGCTTCTTATTGGTGTCTACCATTCAAACAACCTGAGGCAATCCACGGTCTCACAAACAAGAGCGTGTTTGCGTTACATGTTTGCACAAAGATTATTTTTGTTCCAGACAGCTTCTTAGTGCCGATCTTCACAGCTGTGATCCAGATCACTCACAGGAACATGATGTGCTCACAGCATTTGTTTCTGTATTTGATTGATGCTTGCAGCTTGTAGCATGAAGTACAAAGTACAGCGTTGGTTAATGTTCACCAACTTGACTTAGATAAGTGAGTCTTGCTTGAAACAGACACACAGACGTCATCAACGATCCCTTCCATATTTACTTTGAAGTGTTTCTGTGTGTTCCTTCCCTCCCAGTGGTGTACGTGGTTCTCAGTGAGATATTCCCCATGGGAGTCAGAGGGAAAGCTGTGTCCGTGGTGTCGGCTGTCAACTGGGCCACCAACCTGCTCATCTCCATGACTTTCCTCACGGTCACAGGTGCGTGATGGTTACAGGTAGCTTTCTCTTCCGTCTTAAGATGCGACTGTCAAAGTCAAACAAAGCGTCCTTGCGTCCCCTGAGGTGATGTCAGGTCGGCGCTCCTCTCAGCATAATTAACTAAAATGTTGTTAAAGATGACGAGGCGGTGGGAGTCCTGGGTTAACCTATGTGAAACAGGTTTGGAGCGTAGATGCATACATGTAGACTGCCAACAAGTGCATGGTTACATAGCTTAAGGGTTTTGCTGCTTAACTCGTACAGGTTTACCTCCTACAAGATAAGGTTAAAATGGTAACGTAGATCAAGTTATTTTCACCTCTTTCAACATTGAAGCCTAAACTCTCAGCATAAATTATTCCTCTTCAGATTAGAGATGTGCATAATCTGATGTTTCTCAGCTGCACAATGGTCCTGCTGTTAAACAAGGACTGCTCAGCAAAACAAACAAGCTCACAGAAACTAACAGGGACATCGTGTCTCTTTTGTTCTCGCTTTTCTAGAAAAGATCGGCCTTCCGAATGTGATGTTCCTGTACGCTGCCATGTGCTTCGTCCTGCTGGTGTTCGTCATCCTCTGCTTGCCTGAGACCAAGGGACGCACACTGGAGCAGATATCAAAAGAGCTGGCAAAGAAGTGAGGATATATTTGCTATTTGTGACCCATGTGTCTGACCCATGATCGGGAAGAGCCACCGCCTGTCATGGTCCAGCTGAATGTTCAAACACAGAGAGGGAGACTCAGTGTGGGATTGTGTCTTTAAGTAAACAAACAATCCTGCTTCATGTGTTGACGGGAGGCTGTGGCTGTGTGACCTCTGGGTGTGCAGTCATATGCCGTCTCATTGCATAACCAAACTGCTGACTAAACTACACATGACACACTAGACATGAGCTATTAATGACTACACGGCAAGCAGTAAGTGGAAATACTCGGCATTCGTTATGGCGATTATACGTCATGATTTTTCTGGTTGTCTTTACATCCAATCTACAGTATGTCATCATTTACATTAAGTTGCAGCATTCTGCAGATATTTGGCATTCACTTACCAAGTCTGTCGGCCTTTGAATGGAGCCTAATGGAACCCTGTGCTCTACCTGAAGTTAGAAGTTGAGCTATAAATGTCTACCAGGGGATGTAGCCGAGAGAATAAGAATCTATAAATTGTTCTACTTCACCTGAACTCTTCCTGTCCCGTCCACCTGTACAGTAAACCTCATGACTCTCTCTATGCTTTACCAGGAAGAGTTTTGACGGGAATTTCTTCAAGCGGGTTCAACCTCACGAGAGCCTCATCAGCAACTTGTCCACAAAGACGGCAGAAAGTCCGACGTAGTGATAACTGCTCTACACCTCACCTGAAGGGAGCGCCCTCATCATCCCCACGGGGAAGGAACGCGATGGACACTGCAGGAAAATTACACGCATATCATTCACTTCATGTTGCTCCACACGCAAAGACTGGTGGTGATCACACACACACACACACACACAGGAAGGATCAAATAATGGACAGCTGAATTATTTTAAATCTTATATTCTAGCTCAGGGTTCTGCTTGTTGAAAAGCAATCACACAAGATGAAATATCAGATATGAGATTATATTATATTTTACAAGACATGAAATATTTATTAAATTTATTGAATTCCTTCTTTCTGTGTTGCCGATACTAAAAATGCAGTCCAACTTCTGCAGTGCTCACAGCATTAAAAATGATACTTTACATTTCAACACTGACAGTGTTCAGAGTTCAGAGTGATATGAACAGTCAGGCCATCGTGGGGAAATCAAAAATGTCAGAAAATCGAAACTTTTCATGTCAACATAACTGGCTGCTACTTTGTTTCCATTGTCACCTAATTCACATGTGTATCACAACTCTCTGCTCTCGTTTTTTTTTTTTCTTGTGTCAGATGCTTTCACTTCTTAATTGTTGGCAAATAAAGCTAAATAACCATGTATTTTTAAACATTTATTCATCAAAATATCAGTGTTACAGATTAAGCTTTTACTCCTTAACTTAACTCGAAAACGAATCAAACCAGTAAATGAATATGCTCTCAGTGGGCCGATGATTTCTGCCTTCCCAGTTCATTTATTGTGTCACATACATGTAGCAATCACAGGTCCATCCCTCTGACAACCTGAGGGAGCGTTGTAGTAACCAAGCAGTGACGTGTCACATTTAATATTTTACAAATATTACAGGGCTTTCATCTCTAGCAAGAGGCACAACGTGACATTTTGAGTGTAACTGTCCTGTTGTCTACAGAGAACAGATATACAACCAAGTGTGATATCACAAGTAGAAATCCAGTAAAAACAAATACTCCTTGCCAAAGAACGTGACAAAAATATTTTGTCATCACAGGCATTTGCTCCATAAGAAAAACCGCCAGTGTCAAGAGTCCAACCTGTGTGTATTCTTCCTCAGTTCAGTTGTCTGATGATGGCGTTAATGTCTGCCCCCCTATATCCAGGGTTCCCCAGGTCCTTCAGGAGTCCGGCCTTATCCCTGGCAGCGTGACGAGCAACGGACAACTTGAAAGGCAACAGGAAGTTGTTGGCAGGTCGAAAGTTTTTGCCAACCGAGTAGATCTCGTGGATCAGGTCCTCCAAACAGATGATGCCATGTTTACCTTTGAAACAAGAAGGGAGGGGAGTTAAGGAAAGAGAATGTTCAATCATTGTTCAGGACAAAACATATACAGCTTCAAATCAGAGCTCCACAACAGGAGAGGATTTTTTATTTCCGATGCTATTTCAAGTGATCAATGGACTTGGATCGGGAATGACAGGTGCAGCTCAATAAATTAGAGTATGGTGCTGTCATTTTGTTGTTTGCACATATTTTCCTTGGCTTGGTTGTGATGAGTTGAAGAGACTCACCCATGTGCTGTTCAATGAAAGTGTTGTCTGTTAGAGGAACTCTCCGCCGCTTCACCCTGGTCTGTCCTCTCTTCAGGATGAGCTCACGGACAGACTTCAGATTGGGAAAGCTGTTGGGAAGGAAGCAGCATATTTACATACTACACATGAGGAGGAGACACACACTACACATGAGGGTGCAGATCCCCAAAGGACCCGCAGTGTGAGCCGTTAGTTCCTCACCCCCAGGCCACATAGGGCTCCACCGCCTTCATCATGGACATGGAGGTCTTGTTGATTCTGACAAAGGCCCCACTGAAGATCTTCCTCAGCCTCAACATCTGGACCACCTTCATCACTTTAATACTGACACCTTTAATCCTAAAAAGGAGAGGATGGTTGAAGGTTTATTCAGGTTCCACGACCATGAAGCCAGATCCTGTATTCTAATGCCTGGCTGAATCAAAGTCCTCACTCTCTGATACGGACGGCGAACGCCAGCCTGTTCTTGGCCGGCGGCAGAGGGGCAGCGGGTCGGTGCTCAGATCTCAGGATACGGACGTCATCGCGATGCCTCCTGTGGCTGTCCTTCAAGAAGTCCTCCAACCTCTTGAACTTCAGTGGTTTGCCTTTTGCTACCTAATATACAACAAATAATGCAGTACAAGAATCAATTTACAGCTGTTATAGTTTTGTTTTACTAAATCAGTCTTTATCAGGGCTAATAATCATATCAAATGTTAAACCACATAATGCTTTAGACAGAAACTAAACCTCAACCGTAGCTTTGCTGGAAAACGTTCCAATATGACGCTTGTTTTGCGTGCCATCTTGATTTTACGCAGTTAGTTCTATAAACGGCATATACCCACTCACCTTCCTCTTCTCAAGCAGAGCAATCTTAGCCTGATTGGCTTTGATGGCTTGGTATGATTTCCTCTTTTTCAAAAGAAACTCAGGAACCAGCTTGATCACCTTCTGGGGCCTGTGAACGGTGACACAAATACAAATTAAGTGAGAAAAGCAGCAAGACATGAGATAATGACAGAAGGTGCCGACTAATAACTGACATGCGGGTCTTTGTATCTGACTGAGAATTCTGCTTAATTCCTTATTTAGTACACTGACAGAGAAAGAGTTGTGTATGTCTATAAACATAAACACTGTTAGCATTAGCCTCTCAGCTAGCACCAATGTGCGACTCCCATGTGAAACTGGATTCAGTAAAGACTCAATTTTCTACCTTCATCCCATCAAAATAGATTCATAAATCGAAACCGTAGCGCGCGTATTTCTCGGACATATACGGAAATATACAAATAACATCATAGAAAGAGCAGATGGACACGGATACCGCGATGTTAAATATTAACAAGCACATACTCAGACTCCGCCATGGTGAAGACTGGAGGATTGAGCTTGTCGCTCAGAGATGACGTCACATCGATTCTTCTTCGCTGTTACGTATTTTTTGTCTGTTTATGTATTTTTCATTGTAGTACCGCCGACTACTGATTGGATTTACTCATATTAAATTAGTGTTAATTCAATGCTGGCACGGTTTTAATGTAGTTTAATCGAATAATTATTTATATACTGTCAAATGTTTTTTCATGTCAAAACAATTGAGTTTAATGATCAGATATTTTCTTCAGATGCCCATTTATGACCTTTTAAGGCTACATTTGTATTTTATACCTGAGCTTGGTGCCAGTCCGGTGTTTTGCTGCTCCAGTCAGGATGTCAAGACCAGCAATGTTGCAAACTATAAACAGCAACAGAAAGTTACAGGTGAACAATGACTGGTGAGGATAAGTAAGACAGTTCAGTCAGATGAGAGGTTTCAGAGTCTCGGCTCTTTGTCTTGTCCCACCACGTTGTACCTTTTCTGGCTGAAAGGTTCTCATCTTTGTTGTTGGAGCTGCTGTGACTGACAGTGACCTCCTTTAAGTAATGCAGACGTTATACGGCAAGTAATTTAGATAGTCGACGAAAGATCAATATTCTGGTTGTGTACGGCTGAAGGGAGAAGTGGGAGTGGGCGAGAAGAAAAGAAAAGCCCCCAGGCCAAACTAGTCGGTTCATCTATCTATGCACTGAATGCACTGTGGCCTTATCGTCTCATCTGTTATAATTAGTGTTTCCATTCAGGCTCCTGGGGGAATTGAAGCAAGGCCAACCTGTTACATTAATGAGCCTATAAATAATGCGCCATATGTGAATAAACAATATGAATAAACACAGCATGATAACGATGACAAAGAACGGTGTGGTCAGGCTGTGAAACTAGCTGTACTTCTGATAATAAAGTTTATTTATTAAATGTCATAACGTAAAGACTGACCTGGCATTCATTCACATCATTTATAACATTTGCCAAGTTTGAATGATTGATCAAGGCCTTCTTTTATAAAATTTAAACAATATAAGAAATGACAGCATTCATGTGTTGCTGAGTTAGATTTAGTTTTGAGGAAGCAGTCAAGGGAAATGGAAGGACGATACCTTGTTGAGTTTATGGCTGCAGTTAAGAAGATGTCATAAATCATCAACATGTTCCCGTTATGCCAAGTAAATGGGCCAGTTTGAGGCACTTATGCAAACGGCTTGGGATCATATCACATTACCTTCAGAGAACAAGGGAGCTGCCCTGGGTAAACTGTCAATTTGTTGCCATGGTGACACACACCTACAGTGCCATCAAAGCCTCCCCCCTCCCAAGCCTGCACGATATACACACACAAGTCAAAAAGAAAAGAAAAGAAAAAGCTAGTTAGATTGTAAACTTTGCCGCACAAAGACCGAGAAGAATTTGTTCTCGCGTTAATAAAGCTAAATTATTCATAGCAAAAGGTCAGTGCGGGTCTCATTATGCAGCACAACAGTTACTTTAATCAAACATCAAAGAGGAGCTGTGCTGTGACCGATGCGAGTGAGTTTGCATCGGCTGTGTTAACGGCGTACTAAAACATTCAGGTTAAGGTCTGAGAGAGAGAGAGGGAGAGAGAGAGAGAGAGAGAGAGAGAGAGAGAGAGAGAGAGAGAGAGAGAGAGAGAGAGAATAATACATTTTAGGTCCTTTGAAGTCAGGAGCTGTGTGTGAAGCATAAAAGACTACAGATGAACAACAAACTGATGATTTCTCTGTTCTTGGAGCCAGTATGCTTTGCCCTGAGGGTGGTCGTGTACAAAAAGTCATTAAGGTCATTATAATCAAGAGGGTTTATTCCCTCAGGAGGATGTGTGTGCTCTGCGAAGCTAATGGCAGCCACCCAATGAGATACAGTATGTTTGCCAATTTGGCCTGAAGGTGGCACAAGAGGAAAGCTCATGTCCAGAGGTGGAATAATGCTGCTGAACATTACTGTAATGTGCATTCAGCCCATTCTATAGTGATATCAATGGAGTTCAACGAGTCTCAAGGAAGAAATGTGGTGTGCAGTCGTGATCGAACACAAACAATCTTTAAGTGTATTTGATACTGAGGTCGGTCAGCAGGTAGAAAGAGGTCAGTCGCAGTCAGACGTCTTGTCACTTGGAATGATTTATACTCTAATGAGGCGGTTGGTTGATGGACACGTGTGTTACATAAATCTGCAGAGGCAACCCTCTGTGTGACCCATTTTTCAATGTTTTTGGAGCAAGAATCTAAACTAAACAGCTACACAAGGAAGAATCAGCCACATAACCCACTTAGCTGATATCAGAATCATTTCTATGTGTCTCGTCTTCATCTTTGCTGGGTAATTCCCCTGCTGCTTTACAGGGAGATCAGAAGGTCAAGGCTGGAGCTACAGTGCGTCTTAATCAAAGACAAATTATCGGGGCGTCAACATTCATTTCTTGCTCAGTTCTCTGTTCTGTTCTTTGCTACAGGATGACAACAGATAGGATGATTGTGACGTCTCATTTCTGAACCCTGGACCCCCTTAAGGGACCCAGGATTGTCCCCAGGATGTCGATTTAGAAAGATCTTCCGTCTATCGAACCGTCTCTCTGGTGACCAAAAGCGTCACATTCATCACCATCACATATCAGTAGGTGATGCTAGAGAGCCGCGTTGAACTCAGTGCCTCCCATTACCATAGTGATGGCATGTGTTCTGGTCTGGCAATGCTGCTGCAGGCTTGATTGTGCCTATAGTTAACCTGGGAGGAGAGAGAGTGTGTGGGGGGTCGTATGTGGAATGAGCCATCAATTGTGTGAACCAAACAATCAACTCTTCCTTTAAATAGACAATGGCTGATTTGATCGGGCTGTTGGAACCGGTGCACAGGGAATAGGTGCTTGGGCCGGCCACGCTTCCTTGAGCATCCACGCAGTCGGCATCTGTGTGATAGAAAGCGCCGCGGAAAGCCTGTAGTTAGCACCCGAAGCATCACATCACATTAGCCTGTTAAACAGCAGGCCTGGAAACCTCAAAGGCTTTTGATCGTGGGTGCAGCCAGAAGATATAATCCTGATGTGTCTAAAAAAGAAGTTAGCATTTCAGGAGGGGAGAGAATTTTACTTTGTTAAGCCTCTCCACTGGAAACGATATGGGACTTTATACTAACCCTTGTATGGAATTTAATGTTCAAACAAAAGTGGCGCTACCCTTTATCGATCAATGCTTTCGGTGTGACGGCGTGCATGTGTATCTACCTCTGCTTGCCTTTCGTGTTGGCGCGCGTGTGTGTGTGTGTGTGTGTGCTCGTCCGTGTCAGCCACTCCAGCTGTAAGAAGAGAAGAAATCTGAGCCTTCGACTGCTGACTGTTCCTGACATCATCTGTCTCTCAGCACCGATCCTGACCTTGTCGCAGTGTCCCTGAAAAGCGTTGACGCTGTTTGTTCCTCGCCTCTATTTTTGAAAAGTAAAACATCGCACACACAGATGACAAATAAGGCCGAGCTTTCACTACACAGAATGAAATGTGTTGTGTCTCTAAGCCGTGATGAAGGTGTCCCAACACGGTCCTCTGCACCGCCTCGCTGCTCAAACTATTTCATCTGATAACGCAAGGTGACACAGACTAAGTGGGCACTAAGCTTCTCAGGCAAATTGCACCCTTCGCCTCACTCTTCTCTCTTGGATAAATACGACATCACAGCGGGCGAATTGAAGGGAAAAATAATAGAATCCGTCTTAGTAGGTGTTAGGTGTCGAGCGGCTGTGAGGCAATAGAGCAGCGTCAGTGTGCCTTGGAATAGTTATGACCCTGTGTTTTGGTGTCTTTTGTCCATTTCTTGTTCTTCTTCTTTTGGTTTCCCTCATTTAGTCTGGGTCATCTGTGTATCTATTCCATACATCTGGTTTCCTGTGCTGTAGGGTAGTAGTAGTTCTTCTTCTGGTTGTCCCATTATCCATAGTGTTGCTCTGCCTTCCAGGTTCAGGTCAGCTTTAGTTTCCCCCTTTGTCCTGAGACTGATGCTCTCTAGTATTTGTCTTTTTTACCTTTTATACCCGTGGCGTTTAGACCTGACATTTCAGTTTTTCTGTTACGTTTCCCCTGTTTATTTACCATCTTAGTCATCTTTCTGCCTGTTGTCCAGAGTTTCAAGTGTTGTGTGTTCTGTTATTAAACCAGCTTTTCTGCTATTTCTTCCGTTCTCCCTGCCTCGTAGCTAGAACCTTACAGGAACTCATTGTAGAAGTCTACAGAACTCTACTGGGGGGGATAGAGCACCAAGAATCCCCATATTGGTGATTGAGAAGGCCAAAGCCAAACAATTCCTTTCGGTGTTTCCAGCTGCCTCCTTTTCCAACAAACATAAAATAGTTTGGGAGCCCAGAAAGTTAAATCGTAGGACCTGAAGTTGGAACCATGGCAAGCGGCTCCACTGCGACTTCTCGCTCATACTCACAGATTGTGCTAAAGCCGAGCACAGACTTGAGAATTCATAAACTCACTGAGTGCTGTTCCCCTTTGATGTTGAGGAGAGCGCTGCAGTGCACCAGCAGGCAATTACTTACCGTTGCCATTTGCAGGCTATTGACTTCGACGCAAACTCAAGTCTATTCATCAATAAGCACTTCACCCATCCGTTGCTCTTACAGCAGCTATTTATTGACAGTCAAGCTTTTGGGAGACACAGAAAATGACAGGCTCCTTCCATAAAAACGCCATCTGATCACTATTAGCTTTGATCCGATGGCATTAAGCCATTGTTAACATATGCTGTGATTGGACGCTTGCCATGCAAACTGAATGGCCATCTGCCGTGGGTAGAGTGGCTGTAAACAGCTTCAGATGGCTGTGTGGAGAGGCTGAGGCATTTATCAGCCAGTCCCCATCAGCTCTGTTTGCTGCTCCCTGCTCCTCCCTGGCTCCATGTCAATCTCTCTCTCTCTCTCTCTCTCTCTCTCTCTCTCTCTCGCTCTCTCTCTCTCTCTGCTCTTCCCGTTCCCTCTGCACTCCTCTATCATTTTGTGTTGGTCTCTCTTTACTGTTTAATCCCACCCAGAGATTTGCTGAAGAATTAAACCAGCTGCATTCCACTTTTCCCCCTCACATCTGTTCAGGTTGACAATCTTCTTGATGTACGTTTATGGTATATCTAGAACGCCTACAATCAAAAGTGCATACGTCATCGTGAATTAAATACAGAATTCATCTTCATTGATGGATATTACCCTTTCAAAAATCAGCTCGACACACACTCACACACACACACGCTCCATCTCCCTCTCCATCTCCCTGAATTCTGGCTAAACACTCTCCTCCAGATGGCTTGCTTTCTGTCTGTGTGTGTGTGTTGGCCAGGTTTGAAAAGGACTTTTGATCTTCCTCTTCCTCTGACAAAAGCATGCGTCCAGTCAGCACAGCTGTCTATCCGCTGCTTCTTCTTCCCCGGCACATGTCTCCATTAATCCCTCAGTCCTGCCACACGGTCTGCTCTTTGGCCTGCACACTCCTCCATCTCACCATCCTCTCACTCTTTTGTGTCGCCTCTTCCTCTCCGTTGCACACTTAACTTCTCTCCCTAACAGTCTTGCTTCTTGTTCCATCTCTGTATCTCCTCTCTCCCCGATCATCTCTTTATCCTCCCACTCCCTCTCCACCCGCCTCTGTTTCCCTCTTAAATCTCCACCCGTCTGCTCTGTCATTGTTTCTTCCAGAGTCTCCATTCCTTTCTTTCTCCTATTCTCTGTATCCTCGTCTCTTTCTTACCCCCTCCCTCCTCGTCCCTCTCATTGCCTGCTCTTCCCAGCGCTGTGTAACAGAGAGTGACACGTTTGGCAGTTCCTCTGGTCTCTCCTCTCATAAGGAATTACCGGTCTGACCCACTTCCACATGCAGAGGCAGGCACATCTCTGTGGCTGTGGAACAATTTGAGTCACCAGCTGCCACACAGAGAAACTACCTGACCCAGAGAGCAGGAACGCTTGTCCATCCGCACAAAATGAGTCCAGAATGTTCACTTTCAGTTGGATTTGGTACAGGATGAGACAAAGACATGGGAAAGTCATAGAACCTAACCTACATCTCATGTCTATAAGTCATCACACTGTTTGTCGACTCATCTCGGTGATGATGGGATGTCAACACACACACACACACACACACACACACACACACACACACACACACACACACTGACAAACCTGGCCCTGCAGTATGGACCAGTGCCATAATCTGTGGACGCCACATTTCTCTGGGCTCCGTGACTTTGCAGTGATGGGTTTTCGGAGAGTTTCACACCTTCTCGCACTCTCGTCTGCTGAGACTGTTTCCACACCAACACACAGACAAGTGTTTTGCACAAGACCCTGAGAGAGAGAGATCCATATGCTGCACGGTTGCACCTGCATATTTGGAAACACAGCGAGAGAGACTGCTTGGTATTCCTGCGGTGTTAAAATGAATTAAAAATGTAATTTGTTTATCTACAAATCAGCTTTATTGGGAGCCAGGTCATCTCTGCAAATCAGTGTAACAGACTCTTTTGAAGGGAAAATTGGACTTGCACAACTTGGGAGGTGAGAACAAAGTGGATCTGTAGAGTTTTAAAAGTGTGATGACAAACTGTTCAGGTAAGTGGCGCCCGGCTTGAAGCAACATTCTTCTATCTATCTATCTTTACCTTTTCGATTGTTCCATGTTTGGTATTCGATCGTGTCTTTCCTTGGCCCCCTGCAGATTGCGATGACTCAGATATTTGCTCTGCTTTGCTTTGGGTGGGTTTGGATTGTGTGATGCAGACGCCTTGGCTTTAAATACCCTCCTCCAGCTCACTAAAGAGGATTAGCTGCAAATTAATTTGAGAAATTTCACGTGTGCTAACCCGAGACGAGTATTTCCACCAGTCAGACAACTTAAGCAACACCAGTTTTCCGAATACTTTGATAAGTTTGTATTTTATTCTACTCACATGGCTTTATGGGATTCCAGTCCCTCACATTCTCTCTCTCTCTCTCTCTCTCTCCGTCCTCTTCGTAGGGAAGATGCAACACTTAGTGTGGTTGACCCTGATGCTGTGGGTGCTGCAGGCGATGGCGCAGAGCTGCCCTGATCTCTGTAAATGCTCCAGGAGATCCAGTCCGGAAAAGTCAGAGGTCAACTGTCACAAGAAGGGGCTCCGAGCGTTTCCCACTAAATTCCCTCCTGATGCTTGGATCCTCAAGTTAGGTACGTTAACGACTGATACTATCATGTGATTTCAGCTGTGTTGTCAGGAATGGGACATAATTCCTGCAGTGACCACTTTCCTTTCCTTTGCCTGAAGGTGAGAATGGAATCATAGACCTCAAGGCCAACGTGATGAGATCAGTCCCCAAGGCTGAGAGCATCAATCTGGAACGGAATGCCATTAAGTCCATTCACCCCCAGGCTTTCACTGGGGCAAAGCAACTGATGCTGCTCAATCTGTACGGAAATTACATCACCAGCCTTCCACCAAAGGGATTCCAGGTAAAGGATCACAAGCTGATTAAATATAATCACTCACAATCCTTAAATAATTTCCTAACATCATATTCTTTATCCAGTATTCCTGCTGTTATTCTCACCTCTCTCTGTAGGATCTCCTCAACCTACGCTTCCTCATGCTGGGACAGAACCAGATTGGCGTCCTTAAACCTGATATGTTTGTGGGCTTGAGAAACCTGTCTGATCTGGATCTCCCTCTCAATGCCCTGACGCTGCTCCCACCCAATGCCTTTAAGCCTTTGATTGCCCTCAAAGTGTTGGATCTCTCCCTCAATCGCATCCAGAAGATCTCTCCCAAGGCCTTCAGTGGACTCAAGCAGCTGATGTTCCTCAACTTAGACAATAACAGGTTTCAATACACAAGCATGTGCACACTTTGTCATGTATCGTCGCTTTTGATGTTGCTATAGTGATTCTGATTCTTTTCAAATCCAGTTTGAAGATGATTCCTGTTGGAGCTTTTAGACCGTTGCGATCGCTGGAGATGTTGGTGCTTGACAACAACTTCCTGTCCACGCTGACCTCAGGGTCTTTGGACGGCCTGGCCAGCCTGCAGGTAAAATAATGCAAATTCCTTGGAAACAGGAAATCAAATTAGAGTCACGTGAATGCAGCCAAAGTATGTGTGCTGTTCAACCAGGAACTCTATCTGAGGAACAACCAGCTGGAGCGGCTGCCCCCTGATTTGTTCCAGAACACTCCCAAGCTTTCTCAACTGGGCCTCAGTGGAAACCGCCTGACCACACTGGATGGAAACATGTTCAACCCTCTGCCTAGTAAGAACAGATTCAGGCTTCATTTTCACATTTGCAGAAAGACGGTAACTCTAATAGCGGACAAACAGATTGAAGTTCATCTTCTCAGTTTTGTGTGCTTGTAACATTGGATCTTATCTGTTGACCCTGGGCAGACTTGAAGAAGCTGCACCTCCATGACAACCCCTGGCTATGCGACTGCAACCTCAACTCCTTCGTGCAGTGGATGGGACAGACCAAGGCCATCCTGTCACCCGGGGGTGCCCTGAGGTGCGCCAGTCCCCCTGAGCTCCGGCAGAAGACCCTCAGTGGCCTTCAAGCTGACAAGCTCCTCTGCCAGACTTAGTGCCAACAAAACAGCGATGAAGACCCCCAGCATTGGTTTGGACCCATTTCTCATTTAGAATCAATACATCTGTAGCATTTTCTATATGTGGTTATAGTTTAGCAGTACTGCATACTGGCTTACATTGTATGATTCCAAGTTTGACCGACATCTATGACAGAATGTAGCTCTTTAACATTACATTCAAGTACAACTCTATGCTATTCTACTACAAGTTTAAATATAAAACTGGTAAAATGATCAAGGGTGAAACCATGAATCCTCCCCGTATGTTGTCAGTCGCACATTATATTAAAACCCCCCACGCTGGTGCCACAGTGCATGTTCCTCCTCGTCACCTACACACACCTCCTCTCATCTCGCTTCACACTCTAATTTGCTCATGTTTTGCTGCACCTCCTCTATGTGCGCGTCTCCTGAGACACACACACACGCACACACACACGCACATACACACACACACACACACACACACACACACACACACACACACACACACACACATACACACACGTTCGCTGTACATCCAAGGCAAGAATGAGACAGAGGGAGCAGAAACGGTGATAGGTTGAGCGGTTGGGAGGAAGAGAGGGAAGGAGAGGAGGAAGGAGGCTGTGATGTGCGGGGGGGGGGGGGGGGGGGGATGAAGGGTAGGTGGGGTTGACATCGGAGACAGGAGGAAGAGGAGCATGATATTGCGCCCTAAGCTTTTCTGTAATTGACACTGTGTCTAGCATCGACCCCTTCCATCCCCACACACACTCTGACACCAGGATGGCAGCGTCTCTCTCCCACTCTACGAGGGGAGATAATCGCCATAATTTCCACCTGCATTAAACCTGCTATTATAGGAGAGGGAACAAGAACAATATAATAGCTGGGCTTTGTTCCCGCGCTGCAGCTTCTCTCGCCTCCATTGTCAAGCTTCTTTTGACACTCCAGCATATTGTGCACCAAAGTCAAACACGTTCAACGCCTCTTTTTTGGGGTTGTGTTTGGTTTAATCGGTTAGACTTTACTGTAAAAGATGAGCGAGTCCCTCCTTGAGCTGAAGCTGAAGTAATAAAAGAGTAACCTATAACCTGTGCTACATATTCTCATTCATTCATTTGAATAGCTTCTGTAATTGGCTGGTTGATGTTATGTGTGTCTATGATTCTGGATCTATTGCATTATCTCATATTCTCAATCTACATTTCACTCTTCACTCTGTCTTCAACAACCAGATCCACACTTTAGCTATTAATATCTCTAAAAATGCAACATTTATTCAGTGTAAACAAGATAAGTGTGTGCAGGGAGATTGTTTGTGTTATACACCGGAAAAATACCTAATTCATTTATTTTGTATTAACGTGGGAAAGAGCCGCTTCTCCTCATCCCTTAAATTGTTCCCCGGATAAAGTGCACAGCACAGGGGAGAGGAATCAGCAAAAAGCTGGATTTACCGCCTAATGCCAACAGGGATACAATTACAGATGGGCAATTTGCCACGTTTCCTGTACAAAATGTTCTTTGTTAGGTTAGAAAAGATTCAATATCTCGACATTTGAGGGAATACAAGAGAGAGTGAGAGCAAGAGAGAGCGAGAGAGAAAGAAACACAGTAAGGTTTGATGTTGAAATTACTTCTTGATGTTTTCTAGCATCCTGTGCTTGTGTGCAGCAATCCTGTCTGTCCACAAAAACATTGTCCAGTGGAGACACACACAGAGAGAAGAGAGAACTGGGACACTTAGTAGGGCATCGTCAGTGTCCTTACCTTAGCCTTGACCTAGTAAAGAATCAGATAAGACTTCTTCTCATTCTCAGCCATAAGTTTCAGCAGCACTTGGCTTCATTTGAATGCATGTCACCGCTGCATGTCCTCATTATGTAACGCTCATTTGACCCAAAGAGCTTTACAGGATCAACCGGGGGGCGTCACACGTCTTGCCAAGGGGCAGGTTTAACAGTAGGCGAGAGAGATGATTGGCTTGTAGCTACGGCGAAAGAGGATCCACATAGAAAAAGGGCATTAATAGGTTAAACAGCCTTCTGCAGCCTTTAGTTAAACAGATCGGAATCTATCTAACACAAACTATACTAATACATGCAGAAGTGGTTCATGCACATTTGATTCTAGTCAAGGCTGGCCTGTGCTGTGGTTAAATAATGCATGCTTCCACCCAGGCTCAGTCAGAGAAAAGTCCAGTGTGAGGTGTATCACACTGAGTCGTGTCTCAGCATGGAAAACCTGAAGAAGAAGAAGAAGAAGTGCCTGCACGGCGGTGAATGTGCGGTCAGGGTTTGCACTGCCGTGTTGTTTAGCACGGCCTTGCTGCTGCTGTGGCGTCACTGTGGTTCTCTGTTTGCATTCAGCACACTTTGGGTTTACACACACAGGGTCAATGTGCCTGTTTAGTGACTGGATTTTGCATGCATGGGCTAAATACCAAAAGTGTAAGAGATTTGTTTGTTGGATACGCAGAGGTTCTTATATTCTCCTTCAAAACCATCAAACCATGACGCTGTGCAGGTCCAACACATTAAGCTTCTGATATAGATTTAGACTCCTGGTTGTCCTTTACTCAGATCTCATACAGCCTGAATGTAGAAACAACAACAACAACAACAACAACAACAACAACAGCAGCAGCAGCAGCAGCAGGGTAATTAATTGATGTCATTTCAACCTGCATAAGCCTTTTTTTATGTAAGATTAATTGAGTGTTTATATTCTATTTGAGAGTATGGTATAGCAGATTCATGTCTCGGTAGGATGTGTGTCAAACTGATTTTCCAACCACATGGAACGTAAAGGGAAAGAGAGCATATCAATCAATCAATTAATAAAGGATGAGTGAGCTTCCCCTTCATCACTTACAGCTCTCTCTCTCCCTGAATCAAACTGTGTCAGGTGTGTGTGTGTGGGGGGGCCGGCTGTGCTGCAGGAGTCTTGTTTATGAGAGGGGGCCGTAAAATATCAGATGTTATTCCCCCACATGCTGCGTTCACCGACTCCTTTGCCCTTCCACTAAGTCAAACGATATTATTCTCCGACACGCACAAACGCACCCATGCACACTCACTAACACCGCCGCCGCTGCACACAAAGTGTAATAGACGTTTTTGTGTGCAGCGAACGCCACGCTGCGATGCCGCTCCATCCCCAAACCACCACCCTTTCCCCACTGTTGCTATGGTAACCCTGGCTTATGTTTGCGATTCCCCGCAGTTGGGTGTATGATGTCTTTATTCGTCTCCCACCAAGCTGGCTGTCAGACGCTTAACCTCCCTGTTGGTGCGCACGAATAACAAAATCCTTCTTTTAATGACAAAGGACGCAGAAGGAGATGAATTCCATGTCCAAATTTGCTTATTGGATGGTTATTATTTGGCTGTGGCTTGCAGAGGACTGACAGCTTCCCGAAATGTGGCGTTTTCTATTGGTTGGGTATCACACTGAGTATCATAATTGATGCTGCACAAGGCTATTAAAATCCCCACCCTGCAGCGGCGGCGCCGAGGTGCCCACATCACCTATGCACGCTCAGCCTTTCACAGTTTTGACAGTAACAGCATCACACCTGCTGCTTGGGGACGTTGTCAGGGGCTGTGGAGGCTGACAGGGAAACTCATAAGAGGCAATAAACAAAGTAACTCGATCACAGGCGCAGGCACAGATGTCTGTGATTCAATCTGGGGGCATTGATTCGGAGGCATGTGGGCACTAACAGGCGACGGGATGACAGATATTTGTGATATCGCCATTATGTCCGCGGTTGGTTTGCGAACGGTAATGAGGTTGTAAAGCTGCGGGGCGTTGCGGCTTCCGTGTGTGAGTTTAAGAACTTTGTGTCTCGCGGGCAGACAGGTGAGATATGTATTTATTCTGAAACTGCAGAGAAAGTTTTGCGAGGTCACAGACTTTGGAGGGCAAAGCGTTTTAGGTAATGCACAGTCACCCCCCCCGCCCTCCAAAGCAGGTCCTCATTCACACACACACTCTCACAATCTGCATAAGTCCAGGGAGAGGTTTGCACAAAAAACACTTCTCCACAGCACAAATACAATCATAAGTCAGTCAACAAAGCATTCATCCATACGGCACACATCATATTTATAATCTCAGGAGAATATCACAGTATTTCACAGTTTGGACCTTATTCAATAGCATTTAGCAACCTCATTCTCTTTCTCCTAATACACTGTTGCCTTTAACTGATCAATAATAATCAATAACAACCGACGGTGTATCTCCTCCAATTCGCTTGTTTGACAGCAGCCTTCAAAGACGCCTAAATCAACGTTTGCTGCCTTGCTCGGCGGCGCAATTGAACGCTTGATCGTTTCATATCACAGCCGTGCCGTGCAGCTCCGACCTCAAAGCCACAGCCGCACGATTTGAGCGATTACTGGATGAATTAGATCAGAGCATGTCAGAGCTATAGGCGTTAAGATAAGACATCACACACGACAACCTCTCTCTTTCTAATGGAGACGTATCAATGAAGATAAAATGTAAATTCTGTCAGGGAGCAAGTTTTAAGCTCCATGTTTTTACTCCTATATAGTTTCTCTTGTTTTCACTTAAGATCTGCATTTACGCTCTAAAGCTCCTCCTCCTCAGGGCTCAGTTTTAATGACCGGAAACCTGAACTAATGATCTTTAATGAGCGAGGGTGCTCCTGTCGTGAAGCAACCCTGGCTCCATCTGAAAAGCCCCAGCACCACGCTGATACTTCCTCGCCTTAAGGTACGAGGGGAAACATATGTTCTCAGTATGTTGGCATACAGCAAAAAAAAAAGGGGTAAGAGTTCCACTTCTCATTCGCTCTTCATCTGTTTTTAGGAACATCTGAGCTTGGTAGCAGGTTGGTCTGAGGTCTTCATGTCCCCGAGCGTCGAGTCAGCCGTCTCCATGGAGAAAGGCGTCGACTACCACTCCAGATATCCTGACAACCAATTTAACTCTGAGCTCCAGTTTCTTCCATCGGCCCCGGAAATATACTGAACCCTAAATTCTTTCTGCTTTTACTCACGGTCTAGAAATTGTTCTCAGTTACTTACAGAGTCGGCGTTGAGATATTTACTTGCTTATGCTGTTGTTTTTGTATTGGATGTTTTTGCCAACCTGCAGGTTTAACTCACAGAGACAATAACACCCCTGAAACAAACTAAAATAGGGATTTTGATCTCTTTCTTGTTGAGCATCCTGCAGCTACAGCAGCTTTAAAACTGAACCATAAACCTGAAACATGGACGATGCTAAATAAACAACGTTACAGAAGTCTGATACGTAAGATACTCCTGTCACACACTCATTAGACCATATCTACATGTTGCTACGTGATATGTGACACGGACTGGAGTCTAATCAGATCCCAGTAGGGTTCTTGGTTCTATTGAGCATGACTAGATGCACGATAGGCATTGAAACAGGATAGTCCCTCGTGTTAACACTAATTATTATATATTATCCTCGTCAAACTATTGAAAGCTTCCGTATAACGCATCCACAGCCGCAGGGGTCCTGTAGCTTTCTGTTTGTAGTGATTTAGTAATCTGAGGTTCATGCATTTGGCCGGAGTTCCTGTCTGCCTGCCAGAGCAAACAGCTCAGGCCACTGGGAACACGCTGCTGAGCAAACTCCACCATCAATACTCTGAGTGCTAATAATGAGCCTGCACAAGGACACGAGGGAGCGTGACTAATGAGAAAGCAGAAAACTTGTGCATCTACAAAACATTAAGCCAGGACCCGGACAGAACAGGTCAACGAGACTTTAATGCTCCAGCGTCCTGAAATCACACAACAAATGTAAGAAATGCACAAAGTGGACACCAAAGTTCAAGGAATACGCCCCAAAAAACACAGAATAGTTGGAAAAAGTAAGAAACCATTCATTTCATGTTAATTTAAGCATTGGGAGCTATTTCCTAAACACTTCCCTACATGTACAAAAAACTGCTTTACTAATTGCTTTGACGCAGCGAATGAACAGGTGAAGTCTCCGGATGTATTCTAGTGCTTTATAATTGTCTCTGGCGGAGCAGAGAGATATTGTATTAGAAGTCATCATTCGGCTACTGTGATGCTGAAAGCCACACAGATTGGACGGGCTTGGCGGTTTATCCCGGCAGGGTGGGAGGCCGTGACTGCTCGGTGGAAGAAGGAAACAAGGAGCCGTTTAGCGACGGGGTCTCGGGTAATGAGAGCAGCTTCGGATGATGCATGTGTTTTTTTTGGTGCCAAAAAAGTGATTATGGCACCGCATCCCCACAGATCCATCACCGCGTCCTGAAAATGATTTGACACGGATTGGATTAGCTGGCAGTAATTAGACACAGTTAGATACCCGCAGTCGGAACACGGGATAAATCTTGTTAATGAGAAATACAAACAGAATTCTGCTCCAGTCAGAAGGAAGGATGACAAGTGTCAGCGTTAATTATTACCAGCAAAGGTGCCATCAACAGAATATTAATCGCAACTGCATCTGTTACAATTAATGCAGCGTTAAGGTCTGAAGTAGCAACGACTTGGAGGCACTTGTGCGCCCGTGCTCAGCTTCAGTTCATCTCCTCTGAGTTTTCATTTGTTACCAACTAATATTTAATTTAGAAAATGCTCTGGTGAAAGTGGGGCTTTTGAGGGAAAACTGGAACGGGGTGATAATGAGGCAGGGATGATGTGGGTCTCAAAGCTAACTATTAAGAGTATCGGCCTGTGTCAGCACTTTGCAGCCCCTTATTTTTCACTGGGTTTTCGGGAATAATGAATGTGATCTAGAGGTTATTCTCAAAGTGAAAACAGGAGGAAGTGTGAGGAAATAAGGAATGAAACATCGCAGCTGCTGAGCCATGTTCCCATGCAACAAAGGGCATGAAGAGGTCAGAAATGTGAGTGGTGATACAGAGTCAGTCTATTCCTTTGGGAAAGAATGGAGTTGTTGATTTTGTTCTGCTCAACAAAGATGCTTTAGATGATATTTGTGCAATGGCAATTAGAAAATGGGGTTTAAAAGGGTAAAAACATAATGAATACGTTTCTAAAATGGCCTTTACAGCTGTCTTGATCCATTCGGAGGCTCGGCCTGTGTGTGCTTGTCTTCACTCCTCCCGGGTCAGTGTGGGTGAACTCACAGAGGACCCAACAAGGTCGAGCAAGGTCTAAACCAGGACCGTGCTGTTTGGCTCAAAACCTCCTCAAGACCTTGTTCTCATTTAAAACCAAGACAGTAAATGTCTCCTTAAAAATCTCTGCTCTCCCTCCGCATGTTAAATTATAGGATTGTGACAGAGGAGACATTTTATATTTGCCTAATTAAATTTGAACAATTGTTTTTTGTCTCTCCAGCAGCTGAAGAGGCAATTCTGGATTTGTCATTGATTTTTTTTACCATTGATTTTCTTTAGACAATTCATATCAGAAACAAACACAGAAGTGCTGCAGGGGAAGCGAAAATGATCACCATTATACTGCTGTTATTAGGATTCTAAATGGGTCTGAATCAGCTGCATCAACACTCTTTACACTCTGATACCTCTTCACCTTTCACACACAGTATGTTAGCGTGGAAAAGGAATGGAATCTGTGGACTTTGGTAAAAATGCCACCATTCTCCACAAGGGGAATCGCAGCCAATCATGGGAGGAATTTCACCTTTTCTGATTCCTGCACTCGACTCTGAATGGTTGTATTTGGTTCCGGTTGTATAATTGTCATTGAGGCTTCATAACTTGACCTTAAAACATGTCAGAGCCTCTTGGGAATTTTTTCTCCACAATTCCACCCACTCCTGAATATTAGAGGCTGCTGCTGCTGCTGCTGCTTTATGGCCCTGAACGCCCACACAGGTGTTTTAGGTTAATGTGGCATATTAGGCCTTTTATCAGGTTGAAACGAGTTAAATGGAGCTGATCTGGGGTTTTTTTTCTCTCCCTCCATATCCTTCAAAGAATCATAGAGACACAAGTTGTCAAGGAGATGTTAATCAAGCGCACACTTCTGTGCCCACACAGTCCTAAAATGAGGTCTAATCAGCCAACACAAGTGCTGTTGTAGTGCAAATATAGCAAAGATGGAAAATGAAACCAGGAAAACTGCATCTCCTCTGGGTCCTGAACAGTTTACAAGACGGATAAACAATCTTTACCACCTCTACATGCTCTTGCGACACTTATTCCCTTTACCAAGCAGCTGAGAGAGTAGAGCTCTTATCAAAAAATGTGTCACCGAGCTACCAGTCGGGGATTTTTGGCCCTTTTTCTGTTGCTCTAAGCGATTGACAGGCCACTGGGATTTTTCACAAGGAAAAGCCATTTCAGAAACATGCGTGTCAGCATTTTGGAAGGGCGGGTGTGTGGGTGTGGGGGCGGGGGAGGCAGGGACCGAGGGACGGAGGGGGAGTCAGATAAGAGTGTGTTACAGTGGTCGGGAAGGGAGAATGGGAGGAAAAAGGTGGGAGGGGGTGATGGACGGAGACGGACAGGAACAGGGTGTAAATGATGTGAGCGACCCGGTGAGAGGGAGCCGGGGAGCTTTAGGAGGAGAGTGCAGGTGGATGGCGGTGGCGATGGCGGACAGACAGGCGAGCAGATAGACGGGATCAGAGAGAGGGAGAGAGAGAGAGAGAGAGAGAGAGAGAGAACAGCATGGTCTACTTTCACTGCTCTGCCTCCTGGAATGGCACCAGTGGGAGGTGATTACCAGGTAGGAAAGAAAACCCAAGGTGGCCGTTTAGCTTCAGCATGTGGCAGGTCGCCCACTTCCAATCTAATATTATAGATATTGCACATATTGTCAATATCGTACCTGAAGTCTTTTACTGTTGAAACACGGAAACTTCATAAATGTCAGATTCTCTCTCTCTCTCGACTCTTCGCCGGACTTCTACGGTCCCTCTCTCTGTTGCCGTGAGGCTTCTGGGACTCCAGCATGCAGTGTGTGAATGCTGTAACCTGTTAGCAGCGTGAAACAAGCCTTAGTCATAATCTCCACCAGACGATATCAGGTCGCATTGTGCGAACGCGCCAAGAAGCGGGGAAAAGCCAAATGCAGGCAGAAACGCTTCATCAGCTTGTCCATCCATCTGCTAAACATTAGGTTGAAGCAGAAGTAACATTGCAAGATTTGTTTTGAAATGTACAACATTTTCTGAATCATGTTGCAGCTATCTTTGTGTTTGTGTTTGTGTTTGTGTTTGTGTTTGTGCCGGGACACAGGACCGCCGTTCGGGCTTTGATGAGCGACGATTTCATCAGGATTTGATAGCGACAACCCGCAAATCTCCCACAGTTTGAGCCTTAAATTGTTAGACACCAGGGTGAAACTGCCTGTGTAGTGAGTGAGTCCACACAAAAAGGTAATATTTGCAGCATCCTTGAGTTAGGCGCACACTGGAGGACTGTGGCTGCATGGGGTTGGTCTCCGGGGGTGAATGTGTCACCATTAAGTATCCAGTCTGACAAGGTGGCACTTCTGTCTCCAGTCTTTTCACATGAGCGATGGCTGAGCCGAGCCTGGCAGGACGGATTATTGGAGAATAGAAATGGGATTTTTTGGGGCGAAATAATTGGATTTTCCCATCCCGGGTGGTGGTTTTCCTCACCAGGGCGTTCAGCAGCTGGAACCTTCACCTTCACCTTCATCATTACCTTTACCTTCTTCATTACAAGTTACCTCTACTAGAAATCTGTAACACCCTACATCTCTCTCCATCCAAGCAACGATTGGAGGGATCTAACACTCACAGATCCACAGACACAGGAGCTTTACCTCACTGCTGCATTGTTTACTGCACCCGGTCCCTTCATATGTTTACTTCTTTGTCTTCTTACTCATTGCAGAAAGGTGTAAAAAGTCACAAACACCTCCGTTATGATAAGCTATAGGTTACCCGTGGCAGTTATGTAACAAGGTGTATGCATGTGTGTGTGTGTGTGAGACACAAAGAGGGTGGAGAACAGGCAAATTAGTAAGACTGGAGTTACATTTCCTTCTTCAGTTTGTGTACTTACCGCTTCATTTGAAATCACATTCAGTATTAAAATAAATGTACTTGTAGATGGGGGCGTGTACTTTGTGAATTTCCTTAGACCTGGACAAAGCCCCTATGGTTGAACAGAATAATGAAAGTTTCCACAACAGATTTTATTCTGCGGTTCACACTCCCTGTGGACCTTTGGTATAACAACAAGAGAGAGAGAGAGAGAGAGAGAGAGAGAGAGAGAGAGAGAGAGAGAGAGAGAGAGAGAGAGAGAGAGAGAGAGAGAGAGAGAGAGAGAGTGGAGGTCGAGCCGGCGATAGGACTATCGGGAACGCCAACGGGGAGGCGGCGGCTGAGTGAAATGAGGTGGAGAGGGACGTGGACGACCATGAAACCCAAACAGATGAGACGTTAATGAGAAGAACACGAGATTCCAACAAAACACAGTGTCACACACACTACACAAACCTGGAGCTGGAGTCAAACAAGTGGTGGGAACCATAACAAGCTATGACAGAGTCTGATGGAGTGTGTGAGTGTGTGAGTGTGTGAGTGTGTTTGTGTTTGTTTTTGCATCGACCTGCAGGAAAAACTGATGAAAAGACGTTTGACAGAAGATTAAGGGAAGAGAAGAACAACTCATTGTTCCAAGTGGGATTTTCCCGACGTTCACCACCAACTGCTAGGAGACGCGATGGGACACACACACACACACTCACACACACACAGAACCAAACTGTAAATCAAACCGGCTCGCTGTGAAGATCATGAAAAGACACTAATACTGTAAAAAGCAGCACACAGAAGGAGAGAAGGAGGTGAGGAGTGTGTGAGGAAAGCAGGCTATTCTCAGAGCGTCGCTGCCTTCTTCTTCTTCCTCTTCTTCTCCCTTTCCCTCGTCTCCCTCCCTCCTCATCCTCCCTCTCAACCCGCCCCATCTGTGGCTGTGACCCGCCTCGTGTTTTGGCCGGACGTTTGGCCGGCGGCGAAGTGTGAAATTCCTCCCCTTCATTCTCTGCTGCTGCTGCTCTCTCCGGAAAAAACAAAACTCCCACGACCAAAGGAGAAGAAGAAGAAGCAAACAGTGAAATATGTTGACCAATATGTTGTCACCCTGGAAGTCAGAAAGCTTCTTGTACAGTTGGAGTTTGGCCCGTAGCTCAACCGTGGCGACAAAGACCACAATATAAACAATAACAGGAACATCCTCCTTCAGGGGCGCCGCTCACTACTCCATACTTACATACAGAGTCAATACTTAATCAATACATTATCAAGCTGTTACATCCACAATCTTAAAAGGAGCGACGAGTGCAGAAACACAGAGCGTGGAGCAGCAAACGATACGTCGGTCCATCAGCTTCACCCGGCTGTGACAGCAGTTTCATGGCTGTAAATGGACTTCACCAAATGGAGCTCACGCCTGCGGGGCATCAGGAGAGACATCCCATAATATTTGTGACATATTATGGGATATTGACCCAGCTGGAGCTTATGGAGACAATGGAGTATCTCATGGACCTTCCCTGTTCATTCAGGGAAGCTTTCCTTAGAGCATTCAGATCAAATACATGCAGTGTTTGGATGAACGAGCACACGGAGAAGCTTGGAGTGTTACACACACAGGAGAGCCTAATGCAGACACACACACACACACACAAACCTTAATACACTTTACTCAAATCCCCCTATAGCTTCCTCATATACGCAGCAGCTCGCTCCTTCATCTTTCACTCTCTCTCTCCTGCTTTCCCTCCTTACTGTCTCCTCCACTCCATGTCATCTCTCTCTCTCTCTCCCTCCCTCTCTCTCTCCTTTGTTCTTGCTCTGCATTTCCTCTGCAGAGGGAGTGAGAGAGAGAGAGAGAGAGAGAGAGAGAGAGAGAGAGAGAGAGAGAGAAAGGGAGAGAGAGAGAGAGAGAGAGAGATAGAGAGAGAGAGAGAGGGAGAGAGAGGGAGAGAGAGAGAGAGAGAGAGAGAGAGAGAGAGAGAGAGACAGAGAGAGTGAGCTCTGGCTCACCCCTGTGGTCGTGCCTTTGAGGGCACCCATATCAAACACATCAAAAGGATCACATGCTGCTGCTGCTGTCTCTGCATCAGCTCCTTCCTACATACGTGTGTGTGTGTGTGTGTGTGTGTGTGTGTGTGTTTTTCTGCCATGCAATCCATGTACATCCCCGTTCCTCCCTGCTCGCCTCCCATACACACACACACACACACACACACACACACACAGGGTTTGTTATTCTCTTCTCATCTCTATCTGTGTTCATTGGAGGCCGCTCCCCTCAGGAGACAATCCGGAAAATCCGACCCTCCTGCCGCTCACACACGGGTCAGAACGCTCAAATCCCTGGACGTACGGTTGGAACGGTCTCCAGCATATGCAGAGGACAGACACAGTGTCCTCTATTGTTATGCCTGCTGGCCGTTTCCCAGTCTTCCCGCTCTCTGCTTGGCTCCCGTACGTCTCTTCCCTCTCTTCCCCGCTTCTCGTGTTGTCGTTCCCGATCTGTCTTTGTTTGCTCCTGCTTGCTTTGTTCTCGCAGTGTGAACACGCCGCAAACTGAACCACGGAGACACACTCACAGCAAACTAGCGTCTTCTCTGCAGGAGGTTGCTTGCATCTGGCTCACTCCCTCTTCCTCCTCTCTGTCTGACTCCCACCATCACTTTTCCAATTAGATTCAAACCGTTTTAATGGTTCACTGGCAGATCTTCATCGGCGTTTACGTGACAAACGCTGAACATCCCCCCGTTGCCTGCACCTGCCTTCCTCGCATTTCTCTCCCCTCTTTCTTCCTCTTCCTCTCTGGGTTCGTCACTCACAGCTGACAGGAACGTTTTTCTCCCCCTGGCAGTGAAGGCATCTCACACCAGGGCAGAGCTGCTGGAAACGGGTCACTTTGCTTTTTTTTTTTTTGCTTTCTTGCCTCCACAAACTCCTTCTGAGCAGAGGAGGAAGAGTGCATGATGGAGGAAGAGCGGGGAGGAAGGAGGGGAGGAAGAAGCAAAGAAAGAAAGGGAAAAAAAAGAAGTACATCTTGTCCTCTGAAATGTAATGCAGGAAAATAGAGACAGCCCTCTCTCTCTCTCTCTCTCTCTCTCTCTCCTTCTCATCATCGCCATCATCATCATCTCTTTCTGAAACGCTCCACCAGATTATTTTCACAGCGCTCGTCTTCATCTATCTTCCCCACACAACAAAGCAGCCAACCGTCCTCCTCTCTGCTCAGTAACCAACATCAGTCCATCCAAATCAACACGCTCCTTAATATTCAGCACCACGACGAAGAAGAAGAAGAAGAAGAAGCGTGACAGATGCAAATATGACTGACGAAGAGAAACCACAAAAGGAAAAGTTGGTGGATGACTGAGTCTGAGACGCTCAGAAGAAGTAAAGTGTGTGTGTGTGTGTGTGTGTCATCTACGTACATTCAAGCAAAATAAGTTGAAGTTAGAAAACGTCTTTTGATCTCTTGGTTTCTATCTTCTCACTCTGGTTCTCTCCTCTCTCTTCATCTGTCTCACTCCTCAATCCTCAAATCACATCCTCAATCATGTTATTGCGCCATTGCTCACCCTCACACACTCACCTCCCATCATCCACACACACACACTGTGCATACAACACCTCAACACAGAGGAAAGAGTGAGCAAGAGGTTGGTGTGTATGTGATTGTGTGAAGGAGTTGGAAAGAGCTTCTCCCTTACAAGTAGCCTCTCTCTCTCTCTCTCTCTCTCGCCCTCTCTCTCTCACACTCATACACTCCCACACACACACTCACACAAAGCATGCTGGTAATCCCTGTCCACCGCTGATAAAAGTCATTAACATCCTGTATGGAGTCGGTCGCTCACAAAGAAGTCCACTCTAATTAATCCCATGCTATTTCTCCTCCTCGCTCTCCTCCACTCATTATCTCTCGCCCAGACTTCTGCCTGCAGCCTTTCTATCGCAGATTGTTAAAAACAAAAATATTCATATTTGCAAATACGGCCGACTTTTACTTTACTAAAAGATCTGATCTGTGAGTAGACGGAGCGCTTCTGAAGTCTGAAACCTCTGAAGCGTGGTTGCGTTTGTGTGATATGCGACAGATGTGGCGTCTCGTGGCCATGTGGCGACACAGATGCCACGGCAGACTCGTCGGTGATGAGATAGCGACGGAGGGGAGACGGGGAGGACGGCGTATAAAGGAGAGCGGAGTGGTGAAGGGGTAGAGAGGGGAGGAAGAGCGGAGGAGTGAATGAGAAGAGGCAAATGAAGAGGAGAGACGTTTCTCCTCCCGTGGGAGCGCCGGGTCCCGGGGAATTCCGGAAAATTCTGCAGCAGCAATCTATTCTATTCTGACTGAAAGCTGGCAAATCGCCAATGATGAGTCACTCATACAAGGCGATGACATCTCAGCCACCTGGTGGATCACATGACTGCACAATCCACCTCTCAGTTGTCTCAGTCTGACCTTTGACCCCCTCACACTTCACACCTGAGGGTGCAGAAGGGAAGTTCACTGACAGCAGGACTAGAAATAGCCAACATGATTAAGTAACATCACCTGATCAGCTGATTGGAGTAAACATTGTTTGATGTTTGTCTCAGTGTGCAGTGCAGACATCAGCACCTCCTTAATGCCCCGAAAAGCCCTATGATCTACACTTAACTTACCTTTTTAACACTGTATCTATTTGATCTCACGTTCTAAGAATCCGTGCTGACCTTTTCTTTTATCTGCCGAAGGTCACAAACACTTTGACGGCTCAGCTCAGAGGTCAGTCGCTGTTTTTGGAATTTAGCCGAGCAATTTGTCTGCAGAGTTTATAATCACTGTTACAATAAATGCTAATGGCGCTCAACCAACTGTGGCCAATGAAACAATGAATTAAAGTCGCTCATTATGTTCACAATATTATGTTATCATAACTACCCAGCATATTGTACCGTCGTGGTTGGAATGATCCTGGTGCACTGGCAGTTAAAGAACACTTTTACACTCCTTTCTTTTTAGTGTGAGTTTCCAACGCAGCAAATTCATAAAAGTCTTAGGTTTAAAAAAAAAGATGAGGTTCTAGGGACGATTGTTTTCTTGAAAGATGAAAGAGAACAAGAAACACCAATGCCACTAAAATAAGCTTTGTAAAAAAAATGGAATTTAGATCAAACCTCTTGTTAAGATGACTGCAGTGTGAGCCTTGATCCCAGTGTGCGTGCAGGTTAGGATGGAAACTGGAAGCTTCTTTTCAGGGCAGATTGGTCCATTAACTTCACTGAGTCCAGCAGCATCATTAGATTTGTTCATTAGCCTCTCACTGTGCTCCTGTCGCCAACAAATAATTAGAGCAGAGCTCGATCGCATCTGATGTCATCGGAACACACGTTCACTCTCCCCCAGGGTGTGTGTGTGTGTGTGTGTGTGTGTGTGTCTGTGTGTGTGTGTGTGTGTCACTGAAAACTATAGGTACATACATAAGATACAGACATTACTACCATGTAAACTATATTTATGTGATGATGGATTGAGGGTTCTGTATGGATGCACAGCTGTATCTCTTAGTCACATTCATCTTTGTACTGTTGTGATGTTACAACGGGAAAAATGTCAAATGAAGATTGAACACACCTGCGTAATGACTGCATATCTCCATGAAATATGAATCCACGTCATCCACCGGTGACAAACACTCAGCGACTCAGGTGGGCTTTGAACATTGACCTTTCCTCAGCTGCATTTAACCTTTTAAAGGGCATCATCGCTTTTGGATCGATCCTCTGCCAGTCTAAAGTGATTACAGCAGGTAAACCCCAGCAGCAACATCTCACCTCACCTACTCTCTCTCTTTCACTCGCTCGCTAATTCACACTTGCGTCGAGATTCGCGGGTTGTGTGTGAAGCTTTATATGAGCCATAAATATATAAGGTATAATAGTGACACCTGGGTGTGGAAACGGGCTCATTTGTGGGCTGTGGGCATTTAATTACAGGGCTGGATGCTCTCTGGTTCTCACTGTTACAATGGACTTTAGGGCTCCAGAGAGAAAGTAAAGTAATGAAATTGAAGCTATTTGTGCTGCTTTGCTGTCAAGGCAACATGAAAATCAGTATTTCTATCTTAAGTGTATTCTATAACCATTACAGTATGATGTATTGTTTAGTACAGTCCAGTCTGAACATGAGCAAGGTTACAACAAAACCAATAGGACCAATTTATAACCCAATATATTCAGATGTTACAGTGCAGAAATGCAACTAAGTAACGTGCAAACTTATTACTTTTGTTATGAGAATATATGTCAACGTACAGGTGCAGCTCAATGAATTAGAATATCATGGAAAAGTTAATTTATTTCTGTAATTCAATTCAAAAAGGTAAACTCTCATATATTATAGATTCATTACACACAAAGGGAAATATTTCAAGCCTTTATTTGTTATAATGTTGATGATTCTGTCTTACAGCTCATGAAAACCCCAAACTCAGTCTCTCAGAAATGTTAATATAGTGATAAAGTTCCATCTAGTATCCTCACAGTGTCTCACTCTAATCAGCTCATTAACTCAAATCACCTGCTGAGGTTTCCTGAGCCTTTCCATTGTCTCTCAGTCTGGTTCAGTAGGAGACACAATCATGGGGAAGAGACCAGATTCTAGTTAATTGAGCTGCACCTGTATATTTGCTCTATAAAGCATTCTGCCCTCAGGTTTGCGATCAAAAGAATAGTCCTTGATTAATATTAATATTCTCACTGCAGCTGTATTTAGGTTTGAAAGCTGCATTGCAAACTGATGGCGAGCATAAATGTTACAGAAGGTCAGAGATAAATACAGAACATGCTCGTCTATATTAAGAGCAGCAGTAACACGATAGCCATGCTCAGGCTCAGGCTCAGTATTAGAGTCAAGACCGATCCGGTAATATGAAGCGTATGATGGCTGATAGGGATGCAGATGAACCGGCGTGAACCTCACTTCAGAGAAACGTCACTCTCAGCAAGGACGACACAAACGACCGCCATAGAGGATCACTCCAGGACAGGATCCGTGAAATCTGGGACAATGACTGACCGACTGACTGCCCTGCCCTCCTCTCTGATGGTAATTACTGCCAATGTGCCTGTGAGCAAGGCATTTAACCAGCTGCTCCCGGCGGCTACAAGCAGAGAACCGCAGACACTTCTGGTCAGCTGCCTGGTAAAGCAGTGAAAATGCTTTATTAAGCCACAGAAAAGCAACATCCTGCCCTTTACACATATTTTCACATTTTTGACGCGGCCAATTACGTTGCCAAGGTGACACGGCGTTAAAAAACAGCTCTTAGAAACTAACTTACAAAGAAAGTTCAGCGAATGAAGACAAAATTACACAAGCAAAACCGCAATAGAGCTTACTGCTGTTTCTGTGGACTGTAATGATTGTAAATGGAGTTTCCTCTCCACTTTGAGGACTCACACGCCGCCCTGAAACTCATTTTGGGTCGTGCAAAAGTCATATTTCAGCGCCCCGAGGGGAGGTAGAGTTAGAAAAGTAGAGGCGAGAAAATGTCACACACAGAGATTGCAGTCCTGTAAAATGACACTGACTTTAATTTAAGACAATCTTTGCTTTGATTCACCAAATTTGAGTACATTCCTTTGGCTACTTTTAGAGATTTGAGGATAAATCATGTGAAAAAGATCTGTGATGTATTCGAAGGCAGCGTTATTACTGTGATTGCTTCCAACAACAGCTGGTCTGGAATTTTTCAGCCATTCCCCATTAAAATACACACAAATATCCTTCAGGTCATTTGAACTTCTTTATACTTTCAGGTACAGACTCAACAAAAAACTATAACACACACACACACACACACACACACACACACACACACACACACACACACACACACACACAGGCCCTTGAACCTGGACTTGTGGACTTGCTGTATTTCCAGATGGCGGCTCAGTGTTTCCCCGCTGTAAAACGTTGTTATCTCCACCATGCAGAGAAGCGTTGTAATTTCTCCCCCCATCAGTTTGAGGCTAAGCCGCACGTTGATCTCACTCAGACTGGAAGAAACCCATCGTCTCTAAACTTTACACGGAACTTTTCTGAAACGCTTGTCTCGCTCCGGCAGCTGTTTGAACTCCTTCCCCCCGGTTCCGCCCGTCTTGGCTCGGCTCAGCGTGTTTTGGGGTAAATTAGGAAAATGTTGAGAAATGAAGCGCGTGTCAAAGCTTTCTAGCCAGCTGCCAGGAGGAATGATGGGATAATTTTATATGCAAATGAGGGAGCCACCGTCCAAAGCAAGCAAACTGTGAGACCAGCACCAAAGGGGCCCTGCAGTAATTTGAATGTCACTCACAGGGGCCGGTTTGGTTTGCAGGCATTGGACACACACAGTTTTGTCATTGGATATTCATATATTCATATTTATTTCTGATGGAAATTACTAATGGAAAAACCTTTTTGCATCTACTGCATCTTTGTGCTGAGTCATGCGTGGGAGATGACTCTGATTGGTCGCCTGTAAGTGCATCACGCCAAATGGATCTGTTGTGGTAAAATCCTGTTTTTTTTTTAAGATAAAGCAGCAGTTGTACATGATTGATGACATAATGCTGGCTGCGTTTGGATTCCACCTGGACAAATGCAAATCAACCGCAATTTAACAAAATTGGCCTTGCGGTATATTAAAATGCAAATCATCCCCAGCCCACAGTTTTGAGCTGCAAACATTATTATTTGGCTTCTACAGGATGAATTACATTAATCCTGTTACTAGAGGTGGTAAATCACTAAATCCAGAGTGGAGATGCACGCAGATTAACACAGACACGATTTGTTCTCGCTCCGAAATCCCTCAAAGACACATTTACATTTAGCAGATAGAAGCACACGGTTGTCAGACGTATGTAGTCATGTTTACGGCCGTTTGTGAGACAGGAAACAGTTATGAGGCTCAATCAATCCAATGAAAGAAGCTCTTAGGATGAAGATAAAGGTTCATCATCCATGAATTGCCTATAGACAATCACGCTGCATCTTCACGAGCGAATGCTGTGCGTGGAGGATCGTATCATATACATTAAGGTCGAACGGAATTGACTTTAGTGCTTTATCTCCATTAAAACCCTCCAGCAATTATGAATCCATACGCTTCCCACGTCGCTTGCGTCTTGGTTTGCTGCGTGCTTGACACTTTGGTTAACAGGAGGTGAAACTCTCTGATCTCTGAGGATAACTCCAACGACCTGTGGCGGTTTTTACATTAAGCCAACTGACAGCACGCAGAGCCACTTTAACCCCATCACGTCTCATAACATGATGTCATGTTGCAGGATTAGTCTGCTGAATGTGGGCCGATAAGGGCAGAGCAAGCTTGATAAGAGCCCCGGGGGTGGAGATGGCTTCTTTTCGTCCAAATAATAAGGTATCTGTTATTTCAGCGGGGAGCGTGTACGTGCTCAGTGTGCACGGCAGCAGTGCAGTCACTTTCCCGGTGAGGTAATTACTATGATTACATCTAAGGCGATCACTGCCGGACATCCTAATTACAAGCATACATTTAAGGGAAATCCAGGTTTCCATCCATCCCCTATAACGCTATAACGCCATGCGCAGCTTAGTTTTATGAAGCGTGATCCGATGTAGTGTTCTTCCACTCCCGGGGCTTCATTTTGGTTTCCTTTATCCTGTCCTGGCAGGCCGATAAAACTTTATTGATATTTCCAGCGTCCCTCCTCCCCCCTCCTCCCTCCTGGGCTCTCTGAATCCACACAGCACAGAACAGAGGCAGGAGTTATTAGGGCCAGGCCGGCGCACGGGACAGTCCATATAAACCAGAGGAACAAGGAGGCGTGAAATGGCTGAGCAATGAAAGTGAAAGGAAAACGCAAAAAAAAAAAATAATGTTTTATAGGCCAACAGTCATTATGTTTACAAAAAGTTCTATTGACCTCCATGTGGACGTCCGTCTGCTATAGTAAACTGGCTGTAAATCAGAATCCTGTAGATTAGCAGTAATGCATGTTTACGATCATATAGGCAAGCTATCATATACAAAGTAAGTAAGGAAAAGTGCCTCCTGGTGGTAGGAAGGCATTCACACCCACCACTGCTGGAGGAAACTTTTTTACTAACTTTTTTCTGGCTAAAGATGAACTCCACTGAACCTGAAAGCATTTGGTGACAACTCAGTGCTGCTGTTGTCGCTTCACACTACAATTTGAGGCGTCGGTTATTTCCCATATCTCACACAAGTAAAGCCGCTCGTTCAGCTAGGAGCAAAGGACCGTATCTATATTATTAAAATGTAAATTAGTTTAAAGCATTACCTGGAGACTTGTGTTGTGATGTGCAAATACCTACTTTACTGGGGGAAAACATGAACACTTAAATATAAGTATCTACTGTATCTCTGGTGTAGAGAAATATAGCAGCAAGGAGCCTGGAGTGAGCTGTGACCTTTGGATGTCCTGAAGATAAAATAGCACAAATAACAACAAGCAATGGAAATGTGCATTACCACAGCAGTGAGCACAGAAAGAAGCTACACAACTCTAGCTTCCTCATGACTGATTAACAGTTTCGGCGTAGTTTGGATGAGGATCGATGGACCAAAGCGTCCACAAGGCACAAGTAACAACAAAAGGGACACGTTTACTAAGAATTTGATCATGTTTAGGTCTATTTAGAGGCATTTCATATCACTTTTTGAATATGTAATGATAAGAAAGAAGGCTTCAGTGCATATGATTAAAGTCCCTTAATTATTGCGGTGAACAGGCCTTTATGTAACCTTTGGTATTTTCCCAGAGTGGCTCTTTGCTCAGGGGTGTAGTGAAAATGTCAGACTAACTATAAGCCAGAGTGGTTTTGTGCTCATTTTGTGTAAGACATGAAATACAGGCTGTGGAATAGAAGCTGATTGCTGACACTGATGTTTCTGTGCGAGGGCAGCGTCGCCTGACAGGATCAACCGCACACACCGGCTCATACAGTGGATTTGACTGAGCCAGCACAATATCATTACTCAGACGGACGTGGGATCCGATTCACAGGCACATTTCTATTTCTCACGGGGAAAAAAAGATGTAGTTTGAATCTCTAAAGTGATAGAATGGTTCAATTTCAACTCTGTGTCTTTATCGGGTGGGATGAAGCTGTTTGTTCGAGGAATTCATTTGCTGCTGAGCTCGGCATCATTACCTTTGCCACAGGTACGTTGAGATTGACGATCATCAGATGACCAAGGTGACGCCAAAGCCCTTAAATGTGGGAGATCCAAGAAATCCAAATGAATTTGCGCCCTTTATTGTTGTAAAAAGCATCAGAAGGCAACCTGAGCAGAGGGAAGCATCCCCTTTTTGAGTCCTTCAGGCGGCGCTTCCTTTCTGACCACAAACAAATCCAGCCCCCTCCTGTTAGCAACAACCTAAAGACTTCAATTCTGTCAATTTTTGTCTCATTTAATTCTTCAAGAGTAAAACAATCTTCTCAACAAATCTACAAATAAGTCTGAGCATCTTAAACTTGATTCTAGAAGTAGTTCCTATGTCATTTCCTGGATTCTTGAGTTTGAAATAAAAATATTGGATTTATCTGCACCAGTATGGAAGAACAATATGTGGTTCTCATCACTTCCTGTAAAAAAAGGAACACACCACCGTAGAATCATCTAACGACACCACCCTCACCTCCTCCTCCTCCTCCTCCTCCTCCTCGCCCCCTCCAGCCCGGCACCTCAGCAGGGCGACTGCCACCATAAATCAACCAGACAAGCAGGCAGTGACATGAATAGAACTGAAATATTTCACCTAGCATTCAATTATCCTGCGATGCATAACTCTGACTCCTGTCTGCAGCACAATGACAAACTCCTCACTGGAAATACAAGCTCAGTATTAAATGACTGCGCTGTAACTTAAACCCGGTGTGACAGAGCACTTCTTCAGGCGTACACATGCACACACACACACACACTAAATTTTCTGACTGTCACTTTTATATTACAGTAAGCATAATACCAGAGGAGACAGGAATCATTTTAGAAACCAAACAAGGCGCCGGTGCTGCATGTTGGTGTTTTGCTTCCACTAATCAGAGCTGTCAGGGAGTCCAGACGGCTCAGACGGACAGATTGACACGTGAGAGACGGACGGCAGCTGGCAGCCACGCGTCAAAGCTGCCCACCGTCACCCAATAACAACAAAATACAGATAACAATGAAGACATGGGAGGAATGTGAGTGAGCATGCTGCAAGATAGGACTACACACACACACACACACACACACACACACACACACACACACACACACACACACATGTCGTGCATCATTTACATGTATTATGCACGCAAACTTTAGATGAATGCAGCAGTGGAGATGTGTGAATAATTGCAAAGTCAGAGCTCATTTAAGTCCAAAACCATTACGATCATCATTATGCCGAGTCCGAGCGCATCTTGCAGCTTTGGAAAGTTATATTCCGGCTAGAAAAAAGTTTTTCGGTGGAAAAATTGCATCCAGATTTTTGGTAACTTGGAGAAATTGGACGGTTAACTTTCCACAACTTACTCTTCTTGTTAAAACCGTGAAGGAGGTAACTTCTAATGTGTGTCTAACATCTGGAACACAAACACCAGCTTGGCTTTCAATGCAATGAAAAAGAGAAATTTGTCCCAAAGTGAAACATCTTTGATAATTCCCAAGAATATCTGTGTGAACATCATTATTGGTGTGTGTAAGCAGAGTGTGAAGTGTTTAATCCACAGTATATTACCCAGGATGCACTGAGAGAAGTCATTCATGGTTGCTTTTGACGTTTCTTTTATTAGTCGCAATTAAACTGAGATTAACACGACACACACACTGGCGTATCTTCTGCTTGTTTTGACATTTTCATTGTTAGGTTGCCAGGGTGGATTCTTTCTTTCTCTCTCTTGGATTGTTTGAAAATCAGCCTACTAGTGTTGTGGCTGCACGGTCAAATCACAGAGTTAGAACTAATATTTACCAAAAACACATAGTGTGGACAAACAGATGTGGACAAACAAGCACAGTCAGAACGTCAAACCTGGTGCAGGCTCTGTAACACACTGAGGGCAGCCACGGTTGGAAGCTTGACCTACAAAAGCCACAGCAGATGCTTTGAGTGAAAGCCTTTAATATGTTCCACCTGAGGGAAATATGTAGGTTAAAGTATAATTATCTCAGTCTTGTTGAATTCTCTGCACGGTCAGCTTGAACCGCCTTCTCCCGGCCCATCGTATTGTTCCATCTGCTCATTAAACGCTCCGTCTGATAAAGCGCTTACAACAAATCTCGTAAGAGGAGGGGACGGGGGTTCCCAAGGACACACACGGGCTCATGAATGCAGATCGGAGACGGACGGACAGATATGGACGGATAGATAGATGAGGAATCGGGGGATATTAGAGGTGTGATTCATGAGCTGCAGGACACTCGTCCCCCCTCACGCGTTCATTACTCATCTGCCAGACAGAGATGAAATGACTTCCATTAGAATTTGCATAGAATCCTTCCCTTGACACCCCGTCGCTTTTTAGTCTTTAAGTTTCTCTCCGTCAGGTTCGACAACGTGAGACACGGCGGGATCATTAAGGCGGGAGGGCAGGAGGAGGCGTCCGACGAGAGAAAGAGAGAGAAACGGAGCTCGTTTGAGTCGGGGGGAGAGGAAGATTGGATCCAATGAGACGCCGCAAAATGAGACCTGTCCTAAATCCTCAGAACTGATGGATTACATCTTAAAAAACGCCAATGATTTACATTAAAGGACGGCAGGTAATAATCAGATTGAAATTGGACTAAATCAGCACTGGTGTACTGTAAAATATTACAATGATGCAGTTGTAAATGATAGATTTAGCTGCAGAAATATATCAAACACCTCCACTCCTCCAGGCCAAAACCTCTAATATTGCACACAAAGGAACTCATATTGTTATAGCCTGATTGCCGTGGACATGTGTCATGAAACACACACACATTCTTGCTCTCAGGGAGGTAAAACTTTCTCAGTTTCACAACCCTGTGACCCCCCCAAAGTCTGACTCACAGGAAAGCTGTAAGAATAACTACAAGTATAAATAAATAGGCCTTTGCAGCCTCGGCAAGATGCTGGCAGGAGTTTTAGATAAGACTATGGTGATGTTGGGAAGAAATTGATCATCAGAAAAGTCAGATGTGGGCGGCTCGCAGTTCCCTGATGTACAGATGTTAAAATGAGGCTCGGTCAGGGAAATGTAGGAGTATTGATCTCTGAGGAATTGGAATTAACAGGAGTACCGGATTTGATATAACTTAATCTATTTTTAGGTGTATTCTTCCTTTAATCTCCGGTGTGGATCCATATGATTCCTGAGCCGCCCTCCTCAGGGTGCACTTGGCACAATGCAGCTGCAGGACCAAAAACCTCAGTGAGTCATTCTTCATTGTTATTCTGAAGTTGTGTAAAAATAGAACACAATCTAAATGGACAGTGTTTCATAGTTCACTTTGTTAGACATTTAGAAGAGGGCGGACGCACAATCAAAGAGCTTTGACTCACACAAACCTGAACGCC
The DNA here is from genome assembly GCF_046128005.1 of Genypterus blacodes. Classification (NCBI taxonomy): domain Eukaryota; kingdom Metazoa; phylum Chordata; class Actinopteri; order Ophidiiformes; family Ophidiidae; genus Genypterus; species Genypterus blacodes. The sequence goes on along the minus strand of NW_027467003.1, from coordinate 52,955 downwards.
AAGGAATGAAAAGGGTCCTGACTTACAGTACTATTCTCCTTCTTCCATTTTTACATTCAGGCTTTCATACTTTTTCCTTTTACCTACTTAAGTCGTACTTTCTTTAGGAAATGCATTTCTAGTTAATTATTGAATTAATATTTTTTTAATTTAAATAATTTAGCAAAAAAAAATTTTTTTTTCTTATTTTCTTATTTTCTTATTTTTCCATTTTATTATCTGATTCAATAAATATTTTTAAGCTTAAATGCTATTTTATGTAGGAAAAGTTCTAAACAAATGCAGATGGGTTGATCTATCTATCTATCTATCTATCTATCTATCTATCTATCTATCTATCTATCTATCTATCTATAGTGTGTATTCTGTGTCCACGGTACTGTGATGGCAAACACCAGCTCCAGTCAGATTAGAAGTCAGCTTGACACACAGCAGTCACACACTGCTCCTCAGCACTAAACACACTCGCTCTCCCTCTGAAATGTGACGCCACATCATTTCATGTGCAAATGAAGCAATCTAGAAGTAATTGGGACAAATTAATCCTTTCACTTCCTCCCTTCTCCTCAGTAATTACATCCCCCCCCGTTTTCCATTTCTCCCTTACATCCTCTGTCTTCCACTCTTATTTCCTCCCCTCACACTCACGTCTGCCACGATGATGATGATGATGAGGATGATGGTGATGACGCCTATTCAGAAGTTCTAATGGAAAACACTGGAATTGCGTAATACTCAGAGAAGTGTAAGTTAGACGGTGAACGCCCGGCGAGTCGACTCGACCGACCGCCTCGTCCATTTATTCCGTCTCATTACAGCTTCCTATCAGCTTTGAAATGACGCCGCGTACACGATGTTCCCTTTCACAGTTACTCATCCGTCCACGTGAGTCACAGCGTCTGACCTTGTGGTGGGTGAGAGGACGTGCAACTTAGATGCAGCCACACACACACACACACACACACACACACACACACACACGTATATATAGTGATCTTGACTGAGCAGTGAGGTGGATGATCGTCCGTGAGAGGTCAGCGCCAGAGACCTTCTGCTCTGGTAAACCCCGACATTATTACCACAAAGCACAGTGACATACAGTACGGCTTACGAGCGTCTCCGGCTGGAATCACAGCTGGCCAAGCAGATAAAAAATTGCGCTGCCGCCGTCCGACGCTGTGAAATTCTTCATAGAAAAGAAGGAAAAATGAGAAAGAGCGAGAGGAGAGAAGAGAAGAGAAAGAGAGAGAGAACAGTGGAATAGAAACCAAAGAAGAAGAGAGAATGAAGCCAAAACTGAGCTTTGACCCCAATATTCCTGACATTAACATTGTCAGAGATTGTCAGTGTGTGTATGTTAAGTGAAAGGGTTCATTAATTTGTGCGCTGGGGCTTTTTCCCCCCTTATTTTGTGTTTTTTTCCCTTCTTTCCAGCAGCAGAAGCAGATGTTTCCATTAAGAAAGCTGCTGACAAAGTGACTGATTAGTTTGTGAAGGAGGAGACAGACACATTAGTAGCTTCACCCTTGTTGTGGTTTAGTATTTGAGTCAAAAATTTCATTAGCCAGCCATCAACCAATCTGCTGTCATTAAAACTGCTCATTCCCGTCTTTAATGACCGGAGGGGCGTGGGTTCGTTCCCCATCCGCCTCTCCTCAAACCTCCAAACGGCTCACTCGTGTCTGTAAAGAGGTTTTGTATTTCACTCCATTTCATTTCATCACTTCCTGGGTGCTCGTGAGGATTGCTTTCATTCCCAGAAATTTAATTTGCGGCAAATAGAAAGTCTCAATTAGATGAAACAGCGCCGAGCAGGAGCAAATGAATTGGTCCAAGATCAGATCACGGTCCATTTCTTAATTTTTATCCGTTTGTTTTCCATCTCTCTCTCTCTCTCTCTCTCTCTCTCTCTCTCTCTCTCTCTCTCCCTCCATCTCGCCTCCTTATGTCCATATTTTCCAGTCATCTTTGTGATCACATCAGATGTTGTGAGGTGTGAGGTGATGAGTCGTCGTGTCGTGAGATCTCTGTCCTTGTCTGTTGACTCATATCTGTGAGCGTTGCTAAGTGGTCAGCATTGGTAGTTACACACTCAAGCACCTATTAGTAATGACACAGAGCTCTCTCAGATAGATTACACAAACACACACTGATGGGTTTCCTTCAATTCGAGTGTGTGACGGGCAATTAAAGGCCAATCAACGTAGAATAGTCGCGCATAAACTCAAGAGGTACACACACACTCTCAAGTTTAATCACCATGGTCACACAGCCTCTCGTCTCGTGTGTGCAGAGGCTCACTTCACATAGGTTGGATTGTTACGTTTGATAATTAAGAGGAGAGATGAGAGATGAATCAGTGTGAGTGAGACTACAGCGCGTCTTGGTTCCATCTCATCCAGTGTGTTTTAGACGTCACACCACACAGTCTTCAGTCACAGTGTCTTCAGTTTTATTCTCTTCAGATAAACTATAACTAAAATTCAGCCCAGTTTGATGTAATCATCAAGAGCCACACATAGAGGCCGTCCGCCCATCGAAAGCGAGAGTTGAACGTCTGGGCTGTTGCAAAGGAAAAAGGGGATAATAAAGACAAAACTATGAATGATCATGATGCAAAGGAAATATATGCAAAGTGCAGTTCAAGTGTGTTGGAATGTTGGAACTCACTGCCACAGTAGACTTGCTATTGGAGGCATGAGTCACTGGCACACACACACACACACACACACACACACACACACACACACACACACACACACACTGAATCTGCTATGAACGAAAGAGAAGTCTGTAGTTTCAGACTCTCTTTTAAAAAGCTGCTTTTGATATGAACATAAATGTATCGAAGCCTTTTTTTGAACCAAGGCAGCCAATGAGGGCTGCAGTTCCTCTTATGGCCACTAGATGCTGAATTCATGAGTGAGCAGGGAAACCCCCAATTCCAGTATGGATTGTTTCCATAACAACTTCGGGGCTCAGTGGACGTCAGATCGTGTTTGTTTTCCGATAGAAGTAAACATAAGGACAGGATACTTGGACACGGAGATCATTAAACGTGTGCCACACCATCAAACCTCCATTAATCTTTGTCTTAGCTGTAGAGAATGGAGGTAAAATTAATTCCCGGGCAGGATAATACAGCACCGGCTCAGAGATGAGGAGCCAAATCCTTCAATGAGAGAGCAGGAAAAAAAGAGAAAAAGGCCTTTGATGTATGTTAAATGCATTAACATGCTCTCATTTCCAGCAGGAGGCAATTTCAATGTTGATTTGCTGAGGTTTAACTTTCAGCCAAGGATTTTATGGTAATTGATTTTTCTTCAACATATATATATATTTATAATTTCCTGTGGGTAAGTGTCTAAAATCAATACAAGACGATCCCTAATCCAAACGTAAACAGAAACCATTTATATTGGATATTTCACTAGAACAGCAAAGGGAAACCAATAATGTATCTGTAGATGTGATTGTTTGAAATCAGAGGAAAAGAACATGGTGACAATTGTGAAAAACATCCTGCACAGGAAACAAATTAGATTCTGAAACTCCTCATCCCTCATCATCTCTCTCACTCACTCACTCACACACACACACACACACACACACACACACACACACACACACACACAAACACACACCTTTTAACTATAATGAGGTCAGGCTACATCATTATAGCTCCTAAACTGTAAATATCAACATAATCAGGTACAATTGTTTGAAGTACTACTAATAAAAAACTAATTCATTAATAAAAACAAACAAAAAAGGGAACAAATGAGCAGGTAAAAATGAAGCAGCAGCTGTGGCAGTAACCGCTACATGATATCGGTTACAAATGACCTTTCCAGTGGGTAAACACACACAGGGACACACACACACACCCTTGGAGAACAAATCAAGGGCAGGTCCACTGCAGTATAACCTGCTGCTAATCTCACCATCGCCGATCATTTGAATTCCATCGTCCGAGCGACTATGATTAATTCCTGGAGCACTCAGATGTTTCCCTCAGCTCGATAACGCCGCCGCAGTGAGATTCACAGCTCCTCTGCTTTTTTGGGGCCTTATCTTACTTGGCTCAAGGCTGTGTGACACGCAAACTCTTTGAACAAACGAAAACAGCCGGCACACAAAGCCTCAAGAGCTCTGTTTAGAATGCAGCATATGGTGCGTATACTGTACGTGATGCAACAGCAGCAGATCAGCTCATAGTGCCGTATTACTGCTTAGCAACTGAGCCAACGTGCGTTTCAGGGTGGGGTTCGGGGGGAATCACCGTTTGGTTCTTGTTTGGGCTTCGAGAGGATCCAAACACAAAACCATCAACAGTTCATTTCTGCAGCAGTGAAAAGTCGACAGAGAAGATGGTGGAGCTGCTTCACATCAGTGTGTGTCTGAATGTGCAGTAGCATGTGTGTGTGTGTGTTTGTGTGTGTGTGTGTGTGTGTGTGTGTCATGCTGAGGTTGTTAATATTTACACCTTGGCGCCATGGAGAGACGGTTTAAAGGTAATCTAAAGGTCTTCCTCTGACACCGGAGATACAGACTGGGAGCAGAATGGAGGTCCTGCTGAGACACGCACAGCACACACGCACGCACTCACACACACACACAACCTAATAATCCCACTGGAAGTACGGTGACCAGAGTTAAATGGGTGTCATGTGGCGTTATTGGAACAGTAACCTTTCCCACTGTTATTTATCCAACTCCAATAACACTGTGCACACTACAGCAAACACGGCCGCTACACTGGTGAGTATTTGTATTCCGTCCGTTCTTTCCTGATTACGTGCCTGCAGGATTAGCTGGCATGAACTTTGAATATGTAATCACACACACGTACACAAACACAGATCCCTGAGGGATGGTTGAAAACCCTCCGACGGAGGTCCAGGAAACAGAAACGTGGTGTTTTGCTGCGTCTGTGTCTTAGTGTCTTAGATTGTTGCTCGCATGAATTGAGCAGGAAACAAGCGAGTAATAATATATTATCCACACGCACACGCACACACACACACACACACACACACACACACACACACACACACACACACACACACACACACTTTAACTGGATTAGAATGTTACTGCTTTATATGTGGGGTATTTATTTTGGAGACATAATTGGGCTTATGCTGCACGGTATAAAAGAGAGTGAATGTGTGTGTGCTCGTGTACATATCTGCTTTATAAGCGCTCGCTCACGTAACATTCTCTCCTCTTTTACATCCTCTGTGATCTGGCGTTGGCCGAGTGCTTTTAAACCCAAATAAACGATTGCTCCCCGATGTCTCACTGATGAATGTGCGCAGATAATTACCAGCAGAATTCTCAAATCTGAGGATGACCATTGATTACCCACAGCACACACACCCACAGCAGGCACGCACGCACACACACACACACACACACACACACACACACACACACACACACACACACACACACACACACACACACACACACACACACACACACACACACATCCACTGAGACTCTCACTAGGCAACAGCAGGTATGATGGAAGCAGACATTTTCACCAGTTGTCAAGAAACACCATTTAATTTGGGATTTTTATTTCAAAATAGAGGCCGACAATGAGTCATGAGAGCCTGCATGGTGACGGCAGTAATAATTAAGAGACTGAGTGTGTATTCGGTCTGTATTTATGTGTGTTTTAAGAGAGTGCATCCATTCTTTATTTGCTTACTCTCCAGCGTGTGTTTGCTTGCTTGCTTGTGTGGTTTTGCGTGTGTGTGTATGTGTGTGTGTGTTTTGTTAACAGAGTCAGATGAAATATGGCAAGTAGCTCTATAGGGAGTTGGATGATTTGCAAAGAGGAGCAACTCTCTCTCTCTCACACACACACACACAAGCCCTTTTGGGATAAAACAAACATCCCCACCAATAAATCTTCCTCCTAATATTAGGCTACCTGCCTCGCTGTGGCCATGCGTGCAACTCCACTGCTGTGCTTTGAGTTTCTCTCAGCTGTGTTACATGAATTTGATATATTGATACACACACTTAAAAGAGGGACACACTCTTGCACTCTGCACACTTTGCATCAATTCCATCCATTGTAAATGGTCCAAAGTGTGTGTTTTGGTCTGATCTTTGCCAAGAAGCTTAACCGGATTTCAGATTCTATGACTATTGTGTATGCTAATCCTTTTAGGAACGCTTATATTACTGAAGTTAGGATGTCATGTCATTCTCTAAAACGCTAAACAACATTTTTTTTTACCCCTTATGCTTGTAAATGATTTAGAAGAAACAAATATTTGCTTGTAAGACAGCAAACACAATCAAGCTAGGCTAGCAGCTCCCCCTCACCACCAGCGTATGTGCTAAGCTAAACTAAAGAACCTCACTGGGTGCGCAGAAGGTTAAACATTTTATATCAATCTTCTCCATCTCTGAGTGAAACTTTTATCCTTTTACTTTTATTTATATATATGAAATAGTTTTGATATCTCCAGGACGGAAGCAGAACTAATCAGAACAGCGCTGATAACATTTTAACCCCCATTAGCCTTTTTCTTCCACTGAAGCATCGTCGTTTTTAATTACAAAAGTCTTAAAAGTTATTGTGTTCTCCACAAGTATTAAATTATAACTTATTACTATTCTTTAAACTAGAAGTAGTCTTGTATTGTGAGCTACTGAGCAGGTTAAGGGTCTCGGCCTGCTGGCGGGGAAGAGGTTAGCCTTCCTTCTTCACACTCCAGGCTCAGGTTATTAATAGGGCTCTTGAGATCGTCTCCAATCCTTGGAACTCGAGCTACGTTCTCATTATTAAAGAGCAATTTCGCCAAAGCAACAATGCTCTCTTTAATTGAGGATGTCAGGGACATCAGAGGCAGAAGAGGAGGAAGTGAGGGAGCGTGCGTGCGAGCGAGTGTAAGAGAGGCGGCTGACTGTGATGCATTACCACAACACAAAGACAGACTTCGATAGCGAAGGGAAGGGGGAGGGGGGAGGAAATTGATCTCCAACTCCCTCAGAGGAGCCATTGTTACTCGGCTTTCTCATCTTAAATGACGGAGAAAATGAGAGAGGAGACGGGAAATAAAGGAGAGGTCAGAGACAGAGAGGTGTTGGGTTAGAGACGAGACGCAGGCACAGAAGGGGGAAGACGTGAGGCGGACATATGTGCGTTTGCATGCAAATTACAGTCAGCTGTTTGCCTAATTGGGTACTTATGTGTTGTTTCATGGTGCTTAAATTCAAATTGAAGTTCAGCCGCCAACATCTGTCCACTCAGCTGAAGTGTAAATGTGTACCAACCAGACACTCAGTAAGTTTAAAACACATTTATATACAGAATATGTGGTATGCGTACGTATCTATTAAATTACTTTTCTTCCACACTGTACTCTATTCTGAGCTCATTTCAACACTATTTGGTGTTTGTGGTATTCAGGACACGTCCGACTCGGAGGAGACCCAGAGGCAGATCCATAACCTGCTGGAGGGATCGCCTACACTGTCCAGGCTGGGAATGCCTGAAGATCCCCCAGGAGGAGCTGGAGGATGTGTGTGAGGAGGAAGACATGGAGGTTCCTCAAGTTATCTGCATGTTTAATGATATTTCTGATCCTGTTTATAACTGCTGAGTGACATTACACAAAAAACATAGTGGAATCTTTAGTTTCCTTTACCCAGGATGCAACAGTGGTGATTGTGAGAGCTGTTGAAACGCCAGCGATGCTCTGAGTCATCTCACGTGTCAGCTGAGCTTGCACGCTGCCATCATAATCAGGCCGATCTATTAAAGCCGTCACACTCGTTCGCTCGTCCTCTGCTTACTCGTCCCTCAGCTCGTCCATCTGTGCTTTCTGCTTTCTTCCTCTAGCCTGGCGGGTTAACATCGTATTCCCGTCATGTACGGATCCAAAATAAAGCTTGGATGTCGCAGATGAAAACAGCTCCTCTGTTGGCAT